>NW_009633376.1:11287-21903 GCF_000690535.1 Cariama cristata | reverse complement strand
TCAGCCCCCTTCCTCCGGCTCCCCCCCCCCCCCCCCCCCGGGTACTGGGCAGCACAATTTTCAGCCGCTGTTTTTGAGGGGACAAGATTCTGTACACATGCATCTTACCCTTGTGTGCTTTATTATCGTGTGGACTGTAGGTTACGCTTTGCTTCAGGCATCGCTAAGCCTGCTTAAGGCCAAAAGGGCCTTGGGTCCCCTCCCCTTCTCCCCCACTGCTTTTCTTTTCTTTCTTTCTTTGCTGGAATAGAGCAAGCAAGCTATTATTGTCAGTCTGGCCTAGTACAGTTCCTTTTGGCAGTCACAGGCCTTGGACCTCAGCCAAGGTCTATCCCAGGGGATGTTGGGAACGCTTTGAAAATTAAATCTCTCAAGAACTCACGAGGCTGCAAATGCCATGATGTCGCTTGACCTTGGGTTAAACTCAGCGGAAGAGGAGCAGAAGCGGTGGCGGCAGCAGCCACTGCCACATTGCTGGCCTCAGATAACTCCCGGGAAGAAGAGCCCTGCAGGGAGTCGGGATGAGGGGAGGTTGGGGGGAAAGAGGCGGTGCACAAGCGGGAAGCCAAGCAGGGGAACTGCCATTCTGCATTAGCCCCCAGAGGACTGATCAGGCCCTGCCACACATTCATTTTTTGCTCCAGCCCCTTTGATGCCTTGTAAGAGTCACATGTATTATTCTTGCACAGGTTTTAAATGAACCGTGCCTCTTAATATGAAGAAAATAGCATCATAAGGGTAAGTGCCAAAGTATCCTTCCCACTATTGTCCCCAGTGTACACAGCGCTTAAGTATGAGCTTGTGGGGAGTAATGGTCCACTTTGCCAACGTGGCACAGACTAGCACACAAAACTACACCTCTTCTCTTTGCCCCTTGCTCAACAAGTCCCAGCCCTCAGGGTCTCTCTCCCCACTCTATTCTCAGCTGCCTTCTTCCCCTGTCCACAACTAACTCCTGATCCGGGTGAAAAACCAGGAGGCCTGATCCTTTGTCACTTCAAAATCTTCCAGGACAAGAGGTCTTTTCTCTAAGGGATGGAGAGTTCTAAAACGAGCCTCATCATCTAACAATAATGCACCTTCTTTCATGTGCCTTCTTTTCTGAGCAGTGCCATTATAGTCGAGGCAGCTCCAGCCCCTAGGAAAAAGCAAAGAGCCCTTGGTCTTGGTCTGGGAGCTCCCCATTCCTGGAGGAGTCAGCTGGCTGGAGAGAGGCAGCACGGGAAGCCTCACTGCAGGTGCCTTTGTACACGGTCGGTGCTTTGTCATGGAGATTCTGCAGGTCTTGCACAGTCTCCACTGGAGATGCTACAGCTAATGAAACGTCTTTAGCTTCCCCCCTCACTGTAGGAAGTCCAGGGGGAGCTCAAGAGGGATTGATGGATGGACCTCTCTGGAGATGCTTCGGGATCAAGTCCATCTGCCCTTTCCAATTCAGTGTGCGCAGGGTTGTGCTAGGCTGGGTGAGGTATGCACATCTCATTATGTTCCGCTGCAGAGCCTCTGCTTCAGCAAACCTCCCTGCGGCCCTGTGCCCCCTGGAGCTGGCTAATTATTTTTGTCTCAGGCTGGAGGCCTGGATGCTTCTGAGTATCACGACATTTGTGTAGCATTTCTCCTACGCTCCCTCCCCTTTCAGTTCCCCCCACTGCAGTCCCAGAGAGACAATCCAGATGGAACTGCCCAGCCACCCTCTGATCAAGCTGGGGAGATTTGTAATTAGGACTCGACGGCTATTATCCCGTGACAGCTGAGTGCGGTATCCAGGCAGCCCGGAGGCCACAAAAGGAATGTGAGGGTTTTAAGGAAAGGAGGGAAGATGCAAGCGCTTTTCAGCCATGCCATATTGCGCCAGCCCTGGTGACAACATCCCACCTGCCAGGCCCGATTCCAAGGGCAGTGTCAGTGCAAAAGGGCAAGGGCGGTGGAAGCAGGGGGTGAGGCCGGTCGGCAGCTACAAGGGTGCGGGGGGGTGAGGGAGAGACCTCCATGACCAGCCTAGCAGTTCTGCCCGGGACACAGCCAGCTCTGTCTGCTCGAGGGTCCAATTTCAGAGTTTGTCCCCAGGATGGGGCCGCAGCGGCGCCATCCAGGCTTCACGTCCCGCAGTTCAGATTCCTCTGGGTGACACATGGCTCTGGAGCGCAGCCATGGGGGACTGGAGCGGCCCAAGGGGGGAGCAGGTGCCACCATCCTCCCCCACCCTCTCTCCATTTTCTGCATACACAGGCAGGCTTCCTAAAACAAAGCTCTCCTGCTTTAAATAAAGAGACGGCGCCTGGATCTAGGGGTCTTTCCAAATACTTGTTTTATTGCCAAGCCTTCAGAGAGGTCAAGGAGGAACACGCTCTCTCACTCCTGAGCTCCTTTCTGGCTTGCTCTGCCTGCTCTTGCCAGAGCTGCGGCACCTCCGCCCGTCTCTTCTGCTCCAGTAATTACCAACCCGCTGGCACACATGGAAAGAGAAGGGCAGGAGCAACAGACGGCTGGCCGCGTCACAGACCAGCAAGCAGATCTGCAAGTGCAGGGTACAGGCATCTTGCACCAAACGCAAAGCAAAGCCTGGGAATTTGGGATCTAGTGTGTCAGGATGGGAAAAATCAAGTTGCCCTTCATAGAAAGCCAGGACTCTCAATGTCATAAGATGCTCTAGCCTTGCCATTCTAGACTTTGCTGCTTGAAACCACATCAGACTTTGAAACAAACACTAAACGTGTTAGACAAGCAGTAAGAAAAAGTAAAACCCAATCCAGACTGTCTCACAGCTAGCCTTTACCATCCAAGGACTGTGTATTGGAACTGGAAGGCAACAGGAAATTCACAGGGGCCAACAAGGGATGCGAACAAACAGTAAAGAAGCCCCAGCAACTGGGATGCGTGATCAGTAGCTATCTCCCACCCGTCCCCCTGCCTTCAGCTGCACATACTCGGTGCCTTCCCAGGCAGTACATATATTCCGCTTTTTCCAATGCAGTTTGATTGTTGCTGGCTCGAATGTGTTACAACATGCTATTTACTTCTGGCTGGAGACCTTTGTGCAGCTTCCCCTCCTGGCCCCACAGATCAAACATGGATGGACTTTGCCCTCAAGAGTAGAACAAGCCAGATTCAGAAGGGGCAGGGGAGAGGAAAGAAGAGGTCTGGGAGGTTTAATGCCCCAAAGCATCTACGTTGGCCCTCCCACACGGAGTTTCTGCCAAGGCCGGAGGAAGTGAGTCACTGCTGGGGCTGGAGGGGAGGCTCCGGAGTTCGAGTTCGCAGTCACCCCTGGAAAGGCCTGGAGCAGCAGACAGGCTCTGCCCAGGGATCACTCAGCATTTGATTCCTGTTTGTGTCCCAAATGAATCATTCCCAACAGCTGTCGCCGTGCCTGACTCTGCTCCTCATGTGCTTTCTATTAGCTGAAAAAACACGCCAGGCTGCTCCCGAGCATGGGGAGTTTGCCTTGGGGCAGTGGGGGGAGTGGAGAGGGGAGAACCTGGGAAATCCAAATCTGGGCTTTAACCCCACACACAAAGCACTGGTTTCTGTGAGTGGGTGTAGACACCACTCACAGGCTCATTGGGATGTCCTTGACTCCACTTCGGCACAACTTTCTTCTCCGCTTAGCTTTCTAAATGCAACTTCTGTGGATGTTCTGTAGTCAAATTAACTCCCACATACATGCCACTATTCCTCAAAAGCTAAAACCTATGCCTGGCAGAGCCAGCTTTTCAAGATTTTAAGAGACCACTGAAGTCACAACCCAGAGAAATCTTCCCATTGAAAAACTGTAGCAATGCCCTGCAGGCATTACCAACAGGACCGTGCAGCCAGGAGGGAACCACAGCACAACAGAATCAGAGCAGGGAATAAGGGTCTTCAACAGCAGGGAAAAAAAGCCTAAACAAAGCGGATGGAAAGTCACAGACCCTCATCTCTGTGCCTGAGTTTCACCCCTTCTACTAAGCAGAGGTGAGGGTGACCGCGGTGGGCTGGGAGAACCTAACAGCTCTTAAAGCTCTTTGGTGTACTCAGAGGAAAGGAGCTATAGACATGCAAAAGTGTGGCTATTAATTGAAAGAGCACAAAGGGAAACAGCCTAGGCTTCACTCCCCTCCTGCTTGGGTCGCTCCCCTATGGGAAAAATGCTAGGGTTGTGCTTTCCACCTCAGCCAAAAATAATCAGCAAGCTGCAGGGGGTACATAGCCTGGGGAGGGAGAGAAAATTTTCTCTTCTCAGGCTGCCAGAGCGGAGAGGCTGCAGCATATAATGAGAAATGCATTCCTTCCCTCCCCATTCCCTCCTCCTGCAGCCACCTCTTCACAGAAAAAGCGTATGGGCCTGCTCCAAAAGACACAGGAGTGTGAAGCCCAAGCCAGTGGTTCTCTACTTCCCTTTGAGACAGAGAGTCTGCAAACTAAAATAGGATGTTCGTGCGTTAATCCCACTGCTGCTCTCAGATGGCCTCCAGCCCCCATCAAGTATAGCTTGGGGCGAATGGAAAATACAAAGTTATGCCAAGTGGACAAAAGATATGTAATGCTACAAAAAAAAAGGCTGGGCGCCCATCCCCTTCCGACGCCTAAACAGCAACTGTTGGCTCCTCAGTTACTGTAGGAGCCAGCCCAATTACTGCACTCCTGGTGTTCAAAACCGCTCCACAGGCTTTCAGTACACTGGCCTAATAGACCTGAAGTGATAATTCAACAGAAGCAAAGCATTTGTGGGACTGAAATCCCATTTCTCAGAGAAACACGGCACTTGAGGGACTGAATGGCACTGACTTTTGATGATTTTTAATCAAAATCTTTCAAAAGTGGAATTTAGCCACCTGAAAAATCACTCCCTGTCTCACCTCTGCTCATCGATACATGTTCAGGGTTGCACACTGTACTCTCACGTATATAGGAGCATTCTACCCTGCTGCTCTGAGACACCTTCCCTCCCCACCTCTCTCTACCCATGTCTCTTCCTCACCAATGTCACCATGGAGCTGGCTACTGAATTACTTGGAATGGAGTTTTTTGGAAAGATGCTGTATAAATAAGACTCCGACAATATTCAGCTTATTTTGATTAAGTAAAACCATTTGGTTTTAATCCTGCCACTGAGAAAAGGAAGCTATTCAGTTATGTCTCATAGTAAAGGCCTAGTTCTTTACTATATGCTGTGTCTTTACACTGACTGGGGCTCCAAGCTCTATCATGCATTGCATACAAGATGCTTCCCTGACTCCATGCCTCAAATTCTTCACCTAATCATAGGGGACAATAATGTTTTCTGTCCTTAGTAAAAAGGATCAGATAGCAATTCTTTGAGATTTAAAATAGAATCACTGAGTTTGGGAATCGCTAAACACCTGTATGCCCCTTTGCCAGCTAGCATCCTATACACATTCACAATATAAAACTATTTGCATTCACTTTATTTCACCCATATCCACTGAAACCAAGGCAGAACCTTAATCCGGTATTCTACTACAGCCCAGTACAGTCATTCCAATAGCAACCAGGCCAGAGAAGAGTGCAGAACTGGCCTAGTAACACAGCAATAAATCTCTCTCATGGCCACTATTTACATACTATTCACAGCCAGGTAAAAAGCAGCCCATTTTTGTGCCAACATCACATGCAAAAATCCACCACCTAAACCTAGGACCATACTGAAACATTCCCTTATACTGCTCTAGTGTTAAAAAAAATATGCCTAAATCATCAAAACAACACTGTAGAAAACAGTGGGGAAAAGAATAAAGGGAAAGGAAGTAACGAACTCATAAATAAACCCAACCCAGACCTCCATCACAGGATGTCAAGGCATATACAGAAAACTCCTCAGTGTTAACGAAAGTTCTTTCTCCAGCGTTAGGTAGGAAATCCTCATCTCACATACCTGTCTAGTGTGCGTGCAATGGACTGTCATACTTATCTGTGTTGCAGATAACTTTTGGACATACATAAAAGTTCATTCGCAATGTAGTCCATGTACTTTCACTGCTAAATAAAATAATTCCGTGTCAAAAGACAGGTGATGTGTGTGGTGTTAAGCGCATTATTGCTTGCAGCTTTCATTTTCCAGAAGACATTGCTGGGGCTGCTGATATGGCCCATATCCTGCAGAGCAGGACTTGAGTATCGCAATTCACTTTCTCCAACATCCTATTGCTGACCCTTGTCTGTGATTGTTGTGTTTCAAATCACCACACTTCCTCCTCTTAGTCAGAAACCTGGCTGCTCTCCAGAGGATGTCCAGGAGGAAAATACAGGTCAGAATAACCCTCCACCTTAAACTCCCCAGCATCTTTGCCTCAGCCACTCCTTTTCCACGTCATTAGCGTCAGGGCTGTAGGATGCCAGGAAGAGGAAGCCTTCAGTGGGAGCTCAGGACTAATTGACATGCTTTTCAGGCAGCAGCGGTGCCAGGAATCCAACTAATGTCCCCAGGGAATGGCGGCAGAGGCAGCAAAAACCTTCCTCAGTGGCAGACGAGTTTTTCCATTTCCTTGGTTTCAAATCTTGCTTCTGTTCTCCCCAGTCTCTGCTGTGGCTCCAGCCGTGAATTCTAGGGAAGCCCAGCTGCCTCAGCAGGTATGGTCTCATTAATGAGCAATTAGCTCCTAGCCTAATTGGGCAGCAGAATGGCTAATGAGCCCAGCCATGGTAGTCTGTGCCCTCATTATCCTGTGCTCAGCCAGTGGTAATACTGAACTTCTGTCCCATTTCCATCATGCCACGATCAGAGCACTTGGCTGAAAGCTTAGATGTGCCAGTGCTCGCTGCCTTTTAGTGCTCTAAAGTTGATGGTTTGTCTTATCTGTTTCCTGGAAAACCTTCTCTCACCTCTGCACTACACAACCAGATCCTCCCTCCCTTGTTGGACTTGTACTCCTTCACACTCGGCAGGTTTTTGATCTCTCTTCTACATATTTATATTTGTGAAGACAGATATATACAAATATTTAAGTATTTGTCTATGCATACATACATATTTTTATGTACACACATACAAGGTTGAGACTTGAGAAAATGAACAAGGGTAGTGCTTACCTGCCTAAGGAACACAGTTAGTTAAAACATTTCCAGTGCAATACAGAACACTAATTTCTCTTACTGTAGCACGTAGCAAGGTGGTGGTCTAACCAACGCAGGCACTCCTAGCACCCAGAGAGGATTCCTTGCGCCAAAGACTGTGCAGTGTTAGAAGGAAGGCAAGGTTAATCTGAATCTTTGCTTTGTAATTCTAAGTCACAAATCTTCAGGACTCCTACGTAAGTTCAAGTTGCAAATCACACCAGCCTGTTTTGATTTGCTTTACCTTGGATTCCAAGTTATGGAGTCAGCAGTTGTTGGATTTTGGCCAGCATCATAGCTATTTGCTATCATTTTTATCCTTGAATTGAACAATAAGGATAGAAGCAGAAAAATGAGCTGCTCCTCCTTTGCAACAGCCACTGACCAGACATTGCTAGGAGGTTGGGAAATCTTCATGAAGTTGTCTGTCTCACAGGTCTGAACATACCAATTAAGAAGAGTTTATCCTCACACATCTCGAAGCATCCTACAGGAAAATGGTTATTTCACAGCTACAACAATAGGTACAGCAGTTCTCAACAGAAAACCTCAATATTCCATGTCAGTTTAATGCGATATATGAAAGATGCACTATCCTGTTAACTAGCAAAGCTCTTTGGCAGAACGTATCTTTATTTTCCAGCATTTGGATTCAGAGGTCTCTTGTGAAAAGTGGCACATGACCCTTAATGACAGTAGACAGTCAAGGTTGGGGGCTTTTTTAGGCTTTTTGTTTTGTTTGGGTTTTGGTGTTTTTCATTGGGGTTTGGTTTTATTCAGCTCCTGGGTTTGGATAATCCAAGTCACATTATGAAGATGTGGAATATTTCATAGCTCTGCCTGCTATGGCAATGAACTGTGTTCCTTCTAGGATTGATTATTCCGACTTCCTGCTTTCCTGATAACACTTTCCAGTGGCTGCTGATGGGTTTTAAACATGGCTTCTTCTGCCTCCAGGGTACTTTCTTATATTAGATTATCTCAACATATCACACCCGCTTTTTAGTCGCTTCACTGCCTTCCTGTTAAGAACCAAAATGATTTTTTAACTGCTCTTTTGCCCTAGAAGGACTTGCTTGACCTTGTTTTCCCCCACCTAGCGGTTCTCCTCCTAGGTGCTCCATGAAATCAGCCAGTACAAGAGATTCTGTCACCTCCAAATGTCTGTACGTTATCAGACAGCCTGATGTCTCCACTTTTCACTGAGCGTTTTTACTTTCATTGAACTCTACGGTTTTGGAACCCACAGACTGAAAATCAAGACAAAACTTTCCCCCTTCTCACTGTTTATACAAACATCTTACCTTTGCTTTTTCTGACAGTCTTGAAAGAGTGGGCTAGCCTGATCACCCATCCAGAACAAAATCCCTTCGCATGGAATAAGCAGCTGTAAGAAAGGAACTAGGGGTACCTGCTACACCAGTGCTAACGATGCTGTCAGAGCAGGCGCATCACTCAGAGGGAAAAACACATACGGAGAAAAGAAAGACTGCGTCAAAGGCCCTATTTTAATTATTGAGGTTTTTTTTAGGCTAAACCCTCTCAACATTTATTCATTCTTGCCCAAGCTGCTAATAAGCAGGCTAAAATTCAACACATCTTTTAATTCAGACAAATGGACAACCATTTCTCATCATGGCTTCCCAAAATTAAGTTGGGCCCCTTCAGAATCTTTTTCACTTAAGATCTCAGAGCATTTAACAATCCTTAATGCAGGCTTCATACCACTCGTAAGTCTACAGAAGAGGAACCTGAAGCACTGAGAAAGACTGAGCCAGCAATGGCAGACGAACCTCCTCATAAAAACATGGTGTGCATTGAACCATTAACAACCTATACTAGTACCTTTAAAGGACTAATTTAATGAATGGAACAAATACTGAAACACAAGCCAGTTAGAGAAGCTTCTCACGTCTTTTCCCTAGCATGTGCTGAAATCCTTCCTTTCTTGCTATTGGGAAAAGAGAAGCACGGTCATGTGCATGGGATTGATTTCCCTGAAGTCCAAGGCTGCATAATACCAGGCATTCCACAGGGGCAGGCAGCAAACAGAATATCGTGTGCATTTTTGACAGTCCTTCGTTTTACTGTGGGCTCCCCACAGCGTTTCTTTTTAAAAAAAGCTTTTGCACAGCCCTGTTTATATCTCCTGGCTCACCCACCTCCTCTTGCTAATATTTTATTTATTGCATCCTGATGCTAACAAGTGAGCTTCTTCCCCAATCACTGCTAATTAGACTGGGTGTCTCTCCAGAGCTTGTATGCACACAGAACTAGACAGAGCACAGATGCGCTTTGCAATTCATGGGAAATATTCAGTGTCCGTATAGATTGTCCAAAGACCATAGCACTTGAATAGATGTATTTTACCTACAAGTCCAGGTATCAGCAAGAAGAATTGATATTGCATTTCACTGAAAGCAGAAGATAACAAAAGACTGGCCAAGCCTATATATTGATGTGGCAAAAGCAATACAAAGGAAGACACCTGAAGGGAACTATTTCTCTTCCCCCCTCTCTGGTCTGTTTCAAAAAGCTGGTCACTGGTGCAGGGTTGAACCTGGTTGATCTCCAAGTCATCTCTCTGCCTTTGATACTGCCAAGAAGTTTTCCCAGCTAAAAATGCAGACTTTGAATTTCCTTTTCAGGGTGAATCCATAGTTGGTACTCTCTTTTTTGCATCATCAGGACACCAGTGGAGAAGGTGAGGTGAAGCTGTAAATGTAGAACGGGGCAGACTTGCCAGGAGCTAGACAGGGGTTGGGGGCCTTGCAGTAAAAGCTAAATGAAAGGGCATTTCTGGAAGCTAGAAAGATCATACTGCAGTCCAAGGAAATGTCTCCAGAAAATACACAGTAAATCTTGTTCCCTGTATATAAGAATCAATATTGGTATCGGACGAGGGACATCAGAAAGGGCAGAAGGGACTTTCATGCTGAAGAAGGTCCTTACACTACAGCAGATCTTAGACAAGCAAAGAGAGCTGTATTTCACCTAGTGAGTTCAGTCATTAAACAGAATTAACAGCAACCACTTCTCATCCGCTGCAGAAGATAAGCACAGTTTGGCCAACCCTCTGTATCAATACAGAAAAGGCAACTCAAAAGAGGCGCATCTAAGGATGTTTTATATACAGATACATGAAGAAGTCATTTAAGTAGGCTCAAGTCCATGGAAATAGTTAAAATGCAACCAGCAGAAGCTATGTGTAGGAGCTGGTAGCAAGTCAGGAGTTGCTCAAAGCAGGATTTAAACTTCTGACCTTCCAGCTCTGGGAAGGCAGAGGTGGGAGGGGAAGAAAACAGTAGAGGTGGATGGGGAGTAGGGGAGAAGGTCATAAATCTTTTAATTCCTCCACAAGCATTCAGAGCCACATAAGCAAGCTGTTCCCTACCAGCACTGCTGCAAAAGATGAGGAGCCGAGCAGGTGGGCTGCAGGATGGACTCTCCAGTAGACCCCACAGAGCAGTTCTTCACAGGAAACAACAAATGAGTGATTTGTGAGCCTGGCTCCAACCAAATCACCTTTTGCCACCCAGAGAGTCATAGCAAGTTAAGTGGAG
>NW_009633376.1:0-11256 GCF_000690535.1 Cariama cristata | reverse complement strand
CATTCCTGCATGGGGGATGAGGGAGATGGGCTCCTTGGTGCATGGCAGAATGAAGTGCCGTCATTTATGTCCTCACCAAAGACTGCATTAAAAATAAAAGCTGAAAAGCCACCAGCCGGATGCCATGCACATGCTGGGCAGAAGGCCAAGGGTCTTGCTCTTTCTCACTTTACAAACATAGGCCTCTAGCATAGGAGATGCTAAATATCAAAGGGCATAGCTTAAATTGTCCCACATGCTTGGCAGGGTTGGTGGGGAGAGGGTTAACACCTGGCAGTGAGGACAACATGAAAGCCAAAGGCTCACTCTTAGCAACCTGCTGGTTCATTCCAAGTTCATTTGTGGAGTAACCAGGTGGTTTGCTTTTGGCTGCTCTAGATTGACTTCCACCTGGCTGGGATTCAGTCAGTCACGACCAACTACACCAACATATACACTGGCTCTTGACACTGCACTGCCTGCTCCTTGCCCCAGGTCTGAGGACACCTTTGCAGAAAGACCTTTTCTCATGGATGGTTCTGCCCTGCTGCAACTAAAGGTTTGAAAAGCAGGCACATTCTATTTCATCCCATGTCCCAGCACATACATCTTTATGCCCTCTGCTAAAGTCCTGTTGTTCTGTGCTCAAGCAATTCAGTCAGAATAGGTCACAAGTTTGAGCGGTCTAGAAAAATGAACAGGTGTCAAATGCATGCATGCTAGGAATTGTCTGGGCCAGTGACAGAAATAAAGGGTATGAGTGACATCATCTCAGCTTCTCCACATCCATTTCTTCACCTTCTCCTCTCCCTCCCCCATGCTGGTGAACATTGCCAGAGATACCTGCAGGGCTGTCAGCAACCTCTGGCCACAAACCTCTTACAGGTTCAAGCAGAAGAGGTATAAGACTTTCACACCTTCCAAACTGCTACAAAATACTCCGAACTGATGCAGAGGGGCCATTTTTAGTATAAGCAGACTTAAAAATGGGGCAGAGATTATCCCCTTGCTTTTGAATCAAAGAAATGTAGAAGCAGCCAGAGTTGCTGACTGATTCTGGATCCTACTGCAAACTCCTGTCCCTAGGCCATTTCTTCCTGTCTACTCTCATAGGAGTGACAAGGCATACCCCTCATTGCTGTCTTGGAACAAAACCTCATGGAAAGAACAAAGCTAAACACTTCGGACTGAGCAATTAAGACTTAAGAGACACTTCTGGCACCTGACAGCAAGATTACTTTACATCTGTAAGCACCTAAGACACCCAAACTCCCCTACACTCATGCACTATGCAAGAGTACGTACTAGTTGCTGACCAGGTTGTAAAATTGGCCATTGCAGCTATAAAATAGGAGCCTAGCATTTCAGACAAGCCTAGAGGCTCTATTGGGCTTGGCTTCTTTGACTGCAGCCCTGCTGGAGAACATTTGCCCTTGCCCTTGAACTTGTAACATGTTTTTCCCTGCCTTTCAGGGATGCTGATGGGTGTTTCACTGAGGCAGAACAGGTTGTGTTTCTCCCTTTAAAAGCAAAGTTTCTGATTTCCTTGGCCTTTGCAGGGCCTGTCACCAATAAACAGCACTTGGGAGAGCCGAGTTCCCTCAAATTCTGGAGCTCTCCAGCAAAACAGACACATGTGGAAAAGGTCACGAAACACTTCCATACAAAGAGCTAGGGCTGGAGACACACCACAGTGAACAACCTCCAGACAGATGGGTTAGAAGAAATTAAAAAGGGATTCAACTCAAAGAATTTCCTCTCCCCTTTATGACATTGTTTGCAAAGGGTCAGTGCCCTGCTCTTCAGAAAAGGTGCCGAGAAGGTTGCAATAGCACTCCCACACCTGGGGACAGAGCCTGCTTTCCTTGGAAAACCCCAGATCAGACGACCTGATAAGCACAGTCCTCTGTCCTAATAAGCTGAGAGGCAGGACAAAAGAACCTAGGACAAAGAGAAAAGGCATTTCAGTGCTTGGAATCAACACGCAGACCAGCCCCTATTGACATTTTGCTGGCAGATTTGCATGCACAAGCAGTGCTATACACACACACACACAAGCTACACATTTATATATAAACACAGACCACTGAAGGAGGCAGGAGCCAGGCACCTGCCATCAGTTCCCTCTGCCTCTCGCAGGGACTGCCTGCAGCAACACGCTCAGTTGCTCTGAGCTCCTGTTCCCTCACAATTTGTTTTCCGCAGCACTGACAAAGTGCTGCTGGTATTAATACAGGCAAGGCACCACTCCCACCCCTGAAGAACTTGCCTAACACCAGTAATCAGAGATATTGTGTAACATTGCTAATTACTACCTTAATTAATTTACTTTAAATAATTCTTAAGATATTGTCAGCTAGCCACAATCTCTTAATAACCTTTACATTGAAAAAAAAAGTTACACAAAGTATTATTGCTTATTTCATGTACAGACACACAGGTACCATCCGCAGCCAGGAAATTTGGCTACTACTGGCAGGCTGAGTTGACACCAAAACCTGACCTCGCTGCTGGGCACAGAGAGGAGGCAGCGAAGACCCCAGTTTGTGATTTGGAATGAAACACCTCAGCATAGAGCTGTGTGGTGTTTGTGACCAAGTCACATCCTCAAGTATCCTTGACCATGACATGCTCGGGAGCAGCATGGCGCACGTTAGAGCAGCTCTAGAGCTGCAGAAAGACTTCACATCTGTCTCTGAACTCAAACATTTTATTCTAATAAATAATCTTATCTCAACTTCTACCCTTGAGAGGGAACAACTTCTAGGGGAGCTCTGCAACACTGTAAGGTTTGGAGGGCTTGGGGGCAGGGAAGTAATGGGGGCAGATGGCAGGAACTGTCCAAGTGGGCTCCTACTATCGCTCTCTGCCTTTTAAATTTGATTTTTCAGAGACAAAGTATTTGCCACATAGAAGAAACGCAGTCCTCTTCCTGCCTTCCCCAAGGAAGGCTCTGCATCCCACGTAACACTCCTGCCCGCCACGTTATTTCACTGCCTGCATGCACTGCTGCCCAGCGGCCTATGCCCTCACTTACTTCATTTGCTACCCAGACCCTCTGACCTCCTTTGACCACTTCTTAACGCTGCAAACTGTCAGGGACTGGGCAGCACATAGCGTAAAGGCAGGGTCTGGGCTGCCACGAACGCAGGCTGGGTAATAAGGGGCCCTGGCTCCACATTTGCAGGTGCTTCCAGGTAGAAGGCTGTTCCCAAGGACAGTCCATGCACACCAGTTTTGGACATACTCCACAGGGCCCTTAGTGCTCTGACACCAGGAGCTGGGCACCCGTTCTGCGACAGGATTAGTGCAAGAGAAACTTTCAGAAAGCCAAATTCCCTGTAAGACATCTTGAGATAAGTCCACTCTCAATACGCAGATGCCACGTGCAGAAAAGAGAGGACTAATCAATAAGGTCAGAAGCGTTTTATGTAGGGCATCCTCTACCGATACAACAGAGACCAGTCCTTACTGGACCAATACTGTTTGACAGTAGCCACTGATCACTGCAGTACATCTGCTTGATAAATGACATCCGTCTTCAGCAGTAACCGACAGGCACTCTGGCATGCCCTCCAGACACATGCCAGCTCTCAAGAGGCTATGACAGTCCAACCAAGAAAGCCAAAAAGTCTAGAAGAAAACCCCTTGTGCCGTCACCCAGCTGCTGAACGATGTGGAAGAAGAGGGCTGTTGTTAGCTGGGGTTGTTATATTAAATATTATTACATGGCTTGTGTATTTTTCAAGTTCAAGAGTGAGCCTGGAGTTGAGGCCATCTAAAAGAAACAAATATTCTCAGGGCAGCTGCCTTGTGTTTATATCCCTGTTTCCATACAAGGGCATCAAAAGCATTACTTGCAGGGAGGGAAACCAAGGCACCAGGAGGCAGTGGAGCTCGCACAGGGCCACACAGCCGGTCAAGAGTCCAGACAAGAATTCCTAGACTGCATTCCCCCAGGATATAAATGTGCACACACACACAGAGCAACTTACTTAAAAGGTCAGCGTCTCCCAGCCCCTAACGTGGAACAAGCAAAGCAAAAGAGAATTGCGACCACTCTGCAGTGCCAGATAAAACCAAAGTGCACCGTGCACAGCCACGAGGGTAAAAGAAGAGGAAGCAGCTGGGAGGTTTGGCGACAGAAACTTGTTTTTTTGCAAAACAAATGGAACCCGAGGAAAGCCACAGACTTGCAGTGTTGTGTGGAAGCAGGTGGTCCCGGATCTCTCAGGCCTCTTCTCCCCAGCTATGAGGAAGCCCATGCTTCCATGTTTGTAGAAGTCTTGCTTTTTGAGCGTGACTTCGGCACAGCAACGACTGCGAGTTTTCCAGTTTTCCAGCACACCGACGCTCGAGGCTGAGGGTCGCTTTCCCTTTTCCCGAGCCTCTGCTGCCATCCGGTGGCCAACGCTGCAATGGCAGCCAGGCCCTCCCAGGGCACCCTCGGCAGAGGGGCACAGCCCGGGGCCCGGCGACAACCGGCAGCCGGGCCCGAGTCACCGGGGAGCCGGTCGGTGTCCGGAGGAGGCAGCTCCTGAGAAGAGGGAGGGAGCTGTCTCACACTTACCGGGACAGGGAAAGACCTGGGTGAATCACGAGAAACTATCAAGTCACAGGGAGGGGCTGACGTCGGGACGATTTTTCGTTCCAGCCTACTCCCCCTCACATCCCTTGGTCTTCCTTCAGATGTGGTCTCCTCTCATGCCACCGTCCCACCCCACCAAGGTGGAAGAGGCAGCTTCCCTGCGCCAGGGCCAGCACCCCAGTAGCCAGGAGGCATTGTAAAGGCAGCTTTGCCAAGTCCCTGCAGTCCAGCCGGGCACAGGAATGCATGCCAGGGCCATCAGCCAACTGTTCATGTTTTCTTATTTGCAATCTTGTAAATAAAAATCAGTCAGACAAGAGCCCTGGGGGCCCAGCCAGAAACAGTCCAGTCCCCCATCATCTGAGAGTGTCTGCTCTACACGACTCAGAACTCGGTCTGGCACATGCAGAAGTACAGAGGGCACGGCAGCTGGCAGGAACGCTGCACGGCAGTGCGTTAGGGCTGTTGATAAAAGCAGCAGCAGCCGCATACCTAGACACTCCGAGGACAGAGCTGAGACGCCTGAAAGTCAGTATTCCTCAGCCAAGAAGAAAAAGGCAGCCATCTTCTTAAGAGAGACCTGATGCACTGCAAAGGCTTAGACATAACAAGTAATAATCTAAGAAGTACAAGCCCAGATCTTCACTTTCCCAATGTTGCAGCAAAGGTTGAGCTCATCATCTGTAGTGTCCCAGTACCTCAGCGCAAACACATGACTATGGCATACACTGTGCAAACAAGCCCTTCCTCTTACAGAGATTACACATTTAGGTAGAATATTGTTAAGCATTGCTCTCAATTACTCCAAATAAATCCAGTTGAACTCAATGGCATTTCTCCTACTTTACGGTGGTGTAACCAGCTGCTCGTGATGGACCACTTCAGAATAGATGCCTATGCTCCAACCTGTAACTGGTCAGGAGCATGAGAGGAGAACAATCGAGACCGAAGCATTATCTTACCGCCTCCTCCAAAGCACCAGCTCCAGAGCATTAGGGGCCAGATCCACACCACGTAACTACAGGAGCTTATTAGCAGAACACAAGGTGTAAGGAACCCCAGCAACCTAGGTTCAAAGGACATCTGAACTCATGTGACTGCAATTATTAATTCCGTAGCCATTAGGATTCAAGGGTCTCAAAACCCTTTACTAAGTTCTCTTCCATCTATAGTGCACCAATACAAATAGTAGAAATCCACCTGCTCAAAGCCCTTTTGAAAGAATAAAACCAGAATTTAGAGGAAGTCAGTAACTTTACCTCTGCTTTATACACAGGGAAACCAAGGCACAGCACACCAGCACTGGGATCTGTGGCAGAACCAAACAGCACCTGGCCAGAATGGCAAAACCATCAGCCCAGGCCCTGCGGGACAGATGCATCTTTTGACGGGCCATTAAGTAATTTGTCATGAATGCCAAAATGCTGTTTGAGAGAAATAAAAGCCTGGAGTTGCAGGGAGGATTACAGCAACTGAGATCCATTGGCCGAGTAGGTTAAATTGCCATCAACACCTGCCTATGCCTATGAGCCTCTGGCTGTCAGGAACAGTACAGTGAGCTCACCTCAAACTGAACTCCAAGTCAAAAGAAAATGAAATACCACGCATGTAAGGCACCACTCATAGATGGTACTGGCAGGAGACACACATACAGAATTCACATTTTCATGTGGAATATAAAATATATAAAGCAAGAGTTATGTTTTGCACTTTGGTGTGGCACCTCTTTACCTGCTTTCCCTTTAAACCAGACAGGAGGGGATACAGTAAGAGAATTTCAAGCTGACACTGCCCAAGATGGTCATACAAGCAGATGTTACTTCACTGAAGTGTCTCAGAAAATCTTTCCCTCTATCTTTGTCAGGCACTCGGCATTGAACTCCTTTACTCAAGCCCCAGCCCAAGTCAGGAGAGACTCTCCCAGTGCACAGGGAGGAGCACCCAGGGAATTCTGTCCCACTTCTACCCAGCACACGTCGTCTTCTCTCCCACTATTAAGGCACCTTAGTTCTTTCCACCCTTTGCACTCAAGAGCCCAAGTTGTACCCGCCAAAAACTGCGCCAAGCCTTACACAATTTCTTTTCCCCTCTCTTTTATGCTCCTTCTTTCTCATTCAAGCTGACACACCTGCTTAAAAAACAAATGTGGCCCTATCACCCCACAACAATACATTTCAAGTAAGCATACAAAAGACCTTTTATTGACACGAATAAATTGATTTGGACCATTACTTTGTAGCCGCTTCCCACAGAAAAAGCCTCTTAAAGGCAGCCTCAGGCAGGGAAGCAACATTTACATTTAAATGAAGGCATTTCTGTCACAGCACCTCCCAACAGTTTCTGGCCCCAGGTATTGTCTCCAGAAGAAATTAGTGAAGTCAAGGAGCTTTGCTTTAAGTAACACAGAAGGAAAAAGAAAAAAAAAAAATATTTCTACAGTTCCACTACAAGCATATGGCAGTCTGGAATCACATAATCAGTAGCAAAGCAATGTCAACAGGTGAAAGGAGAATAGCATCATCACATCAGGGAGAAACAGCCAAGAGCTGACATCTGGAAACCGATTTTTTCCACTACAAACTCTGTTAAAATGCCCTGCTTTGTGTGTACTGAACAGTTATAGAGGTTTCTATCACCAGGCTATGAGCAGTTCCCTTACACACTGACAATGGACTAGATTCAATGCTGCTGTGAAATGCTGTAGTACCACCACAAATTTACACCATGTAGGCTTTACTTCCAGCCTTTACTCAGTTCATTACACTCTAAATCTTCAAGACATCTGACAAATGAAATGCACGGTACATTGCTTCAGTACTGACAGAGTGGAAGTGCTTTGCAAAGGTACCTATTTTAATGTTTTTCTCCCCCCAGTGAGCAGAGATCTGACAAGGATTTTCACTAGCCTTGGCACCCATGTCCCCAACCACCACAGAAATGTCAGTGAATAATAACTGACCTAAGTTTTTTGCTGCTGTCATTGAAAGACTTGTCTGTGCTGGAAATTTGTCCTGCTTCAGCACTACACAATAGTTACAAGAGGAAAAGCAACAGATGCAAGTATAACCAATAAAATTATGTTTTACTGTCTTATCTATTTTAATGGAATAAGTATCCTGCAGTTAGTCAGCTGGGGAAGAAAAGTATTCCCACCTCCCTAATCAACACCACCTACGACAAAACTCGGCACAGACCAGACTTTAATACCACAGTTTGATGGATGAAGAAGGACAGACAGATTACAAACTCTCTAGGTTCAGCACATTATCCTGTTCAGCCAAAAAAGCAGATCAAAAGGGGGCAAGAAACCAAAACACTCATCAATAGTTTCAAAGTAAAGAAAAGATGTGCCACAGATGCCAGGACAGGATATAGTCAGGGGGTTATTTCAGTATTGTCATCTGAATGAATTAATACTTGAAGCCCAGTGCCACCCTACAGACTGAAGTCTCCGCTCAGATTCCAAGTGTAAGTCAACTCAGAACAAGATACAACCTACGCAAATGCGGACAAAGCTTCTTCATATGCTGAGGCAGCTGTAGAAAACTTCCAGGCTGCTCTCGTAACGCCCTGCTTTCACCTGGAGGGTCCCTGTACGTCAGCACAGAATGTGCACATGATGGAATGTTTAATTAAATGCTCTTTTATTACAAGTGGTGAGACACCTCACGGTGGCTCTATGTCAACTCTAGCATTTTACAAACCATTTCAGTTCTGTATCAGAAGACACTTGTAACACTTTTCAAACTGTAGCAGCAGTTACAAAAATGCATCTGCTCATTCTGCAAAATCAGTATCGTACTTGTGATTCTCTTCTTGAGAACTAACATGGTGGCATACCAGGAGCCAAGTGAAAAACGCACTGGCACAAAGGCACAGTGTATTATAGGGATTCGCATATGTATTAAAGATAAACCCTTCAGAATTCCCAAAGGTATAGCTCCAGAAACTGTTGAAACACTTGACACTCTCCAGCATTCCTTCTGACATGCTCCTCAAACTCCCCATCCTTCCTGACAGGTCAGCTAGCAGGGGAGTATTTCCCTATCTCCCCGTACCTATCGTTAGTGGCCACGCGTCAGTACAGTGCTAGTAAGTCTCAACTATGATCCTCACTTACCTTCATATTTTCCCCCCTCAAACAATGGCTTGAGGAACATTTGCGACATGAAAAGCCCTTGCTGGCAGATACACTGGACATGGTGCTATTTTATTCACTAGAAGATTTAGGGCTGAGTGGACCCTTTCACAGAAATAAGTAAGAACACCCAGAGAATTCGTGTATTTCAAAATGGATGCTTTGACTGTTAAACAATTCCCTCTGTTAATCCTCTCCCCCTACTTCCCATAAATTGTTACAGACACTCTCTTGGTGGCAAACAAAACTCTCAGGATTATGAAGTGCTGAAGCTCACTGGAGCTTCTTAGGGAAACTGGGTAGTGTGTTCCTTCACTCCTTTGCTACTGAGCATCCTCTTGCACTTCTTAAAATACTGCTATTGATATCTGTTTTACTTGCTACTATATAAAAAGCATTAAGCTATGAAGGAACAGACTAGAGAGAAGCCAAAAGAAGAATAAAACAGTGACAGATGACAATAAAACAATACAAGGGAGGGAGAAAACCCCTCCATGAAGCTGTAGCTGAGCATTTTGAAAGCATACATTCAACCATGTCACCAGACCAAGAATATTACATTTCTTGTAATTGCCTAGAATTTCCAACTAGGGTTCATTCAAACAAGCTGCAATGCCAGAGAAATTTCCATCTTACAGATTTGACTAATAGTCTGTTCTAGCAAAACCAAGACCCCAGGCAAAGCGAAATACAATTGCACTGACATCACACACAGCTATTTCCAAGGCCAGTGCATCAAATTATTCCGTAGTTTCTCTCCCATACACATATTCCCTGGTGCAGGGAACTCAGCCTTGCAGCTATAGCAAGAGACAGGAGTGTTCATAAGCTAAGGAACAACTTTGCAGAGCATGCTTCTTTCCGGTGACATTGCCACAGGTAAGGACGTTGGACAAATATTTAAAGAGCTAACAAATAATGAAATGGAATTCCAACAGGATTCAGAAACTGAAAAGACCCAACAAAGTCATCCAGAGTAAAAGAACAGATAACAAGATCGATTGCTTGAAACTTTCCCGGGTGTTTCACTTTCACGACTGTACTTCTGAGTTACCCTAAGTGTGCTTTGCTGTAAGGGGAAAGCACGTTACTTCATTAATAATCAGTAAAGTTATTTATGCTTACATTGAAGCTGGGCTTAATTTAGTCCCCTAAAATCTACATACTCTGACTTTCAAAACCTGAGAGATGTGCAAGCAATGGAATTATCAAATCCTGTCCTGGACATGACTTCTACTTACCAAGTGTCCTCCACTTACCAAGTGCTATTTCTTATAGTGCCTCTTCCCGCTTCAGCAGAGCAATGCGAGATTAGCCTAACCCTTCCCACTACACATCCAACCAGAGAGTGGATTTGAACGACATTTATGGCAGAGACTCATTTCTCTCGTTTGTGAGACCTAAGGAAGACATGCTTATGCTGCATCAGAAACCTGCGCTGCATCAACATTCACCTCTCAGGTGCCACAGGTGACCATTCTCAGAATACAGTTTTGCGAAAGGTCTGAGAGTTTATGCAGATAATGTTTTTCAACAGATTTCTTCACTTGTTTTTTTCTTTAGGGAGACAGTGCAAAAGAGGACAGGATTAAGAACAGTGCAGGGAAGTACATTCTTTACACATATATAAAAGTAGCTGAATTTGCAGGGGCCAAGTTACCACTTGTACAGAGATGAGCATTTGTAAAGAGCAAAAAATAGCCTGGCTAAATCGTCCACTTGGGATTTGTGGTTTGCATTATGTTGTTTTTATCTTTTGCTCCAGTTTGTTTTTGCAAAGTCAACACCATGAGAAAAATCAGGCTTAATTACTTTGCATTAAAGTAAAAGAAGGAAACAAGCAGAACAGCAGTTTGCAAAAGATAACTTGTACATGCAGGGCACCCAAAAGGCTCTTCCCTCCAACATCAGACATTGAGTCTCTCTGATACACTTTGGGTGAGAAAACACCCTGGAAAAAGACCCAATATACACAACATCAAGGCTTTCTCAAGCTTACCTGTCATGTACGAGAGCAAGGAAGGACAAACATCTGGGACTGCCAACGCAGGAGCAGCTGACTGGGACATACGAAGAGCACCTGTCACAGCAACATGGACGGAACTGAGAAAACAGAACAAGCCCCTGGGTTGCAAGGGTCTTGGCTGCCTCAGGGGCCAAAGGATACTTGCCAGGAGGAGCACAGGGGGCCCCAGCTCCTTTGGGGACCAAGGGACACTACCAGGAGGGGCAGAGGGGAAGCTGGCTCCCTTTGGGATGAAGGAACGCTCCAGGAGGGGCCGGGGGCCGCTGTACCCCAAGGCCTGGGTTTCCCTCCACAGGCAAACAGGCATGTCTGCACTCTGAAAACAGGCTGTGCCCCAAAATTCCCTCCCACCACCTTTCTGTCACCCTTTTCCCTGTCACAGCAGGGGAAAGGCTCTTACCTGCTCGCTGCCATGCCACCCTGCCTGAGGGACTCACTCACAGCACCTTCCAGAAACTTCCGGGCCAGCTGCTCCCTGTACAGCAGGGCCTGCCCTCACGAGGAGCGGGCCCTGCCTTCCCGCCC
>NW_009633375.1:0-334 GCF_000690535.1 Cariama cristata | reverse complement strand
CCGGAGTTTCTTTACAGTTTACCAAAAGAGAGACTTTTTTCTGGGCAGCTCCTTTTCTGTTCTCCTTTGTAACCATTTCCCATGCATAAACCTCCTCTCTAATCATGAGATATAATCAGTTGGCCATGAGTTTTACCCAATGTTTCTTTTTCAAATGTCTAGAGGGAACTATTTTAATAAAATTTATAATAAAGTTTAATACAATTGTATTAAGTACAACATGGAATGTGTCCCAAGCCAGCAGCTTCCCTCTGCTCCTTCATCCAGCGAGGGAAAAAGAAAAAAAAAAAACGCACAAGAATATCCCTTAGAAAAGGCCAGGCCACAACAGGGC
>NW_009633374.1:28936-42809 GCF_000690535.1 Cariama cristata | reverse complement strand
CCTGGTCCTTCGGACCGGAAAAGGAGGGCGGTCGCCATGGCGAGCCGCGGGCAGGTGAGTGTGGCACGCATGCGCGGTGCTGACTCTGTCCTTCCCGGACTGACCTGTGCCCTGCGTGAGACCGGGAGTTCGTCGTGGAGTATGTGCTTCCCCCGCCCGGCGTCGGGGGGAGGGCTGCCGCCGGCGGGTGATTGCCGCCGTGCACCAGCCGCATCTCGGGTTTTTATCCCTCGGGCGGTGCTTGGTGCCCGGCATTCTTGGCGTTGGTGGTAGTGCATGCAGCACCCAAGAACTGTGCTGTGTTCCCCCTCAAATTTGCGACCTTCGGCTGTAAATAGTAACTAGGCACAAATTATATACTTAAAAGAGTTTTTCCTTATATGTCACGAGAGGATAGGAACTTTTTTCCCTAGCAGTTCCTGGCGTTTATAGCATCAGCAGGCAGAGGCTTTCAGGGTAAGAAGGATGCAAAACTACATAATAGAAAGAGGGTTTTGCATGCAACGGCAATTGTGGAACAAGGAAACAAGTTGAGAGATGACGATCAAGTAGAGGTTAAAATACATCAAGAAAATGAATTGTGATGGGAATATGAAGAAAAGCAAAGACAGAAGAATTCTTTAAACATTTAATCTTTACGGTATAGGGTACTTTTGGGGAGAGTTGAGCCCCTGTCTAAGAAATGTTCTGAAATCTAGTCTTAGGGGTACTAACACACTGTGGTATTGGGGGAGTTCTGTGTTTCATTAGGTGGCTGTAGAGCTCAAAGAACTCTGTACGTTAATATATCGTGCTTCAGAGTCATCTAATACAGTACTTTGGTTGGTGTGGTGAAAAACTTTCCAGGAGGGCTTTGCAGAAATAGGCACGTAGCAGAGGAAGATACCTGAAAACTGTTGATCAAAGAGTTCAGAATAACTATAAAACACTATTTCAGGTTTCACCATACGTGTCTTTGACTCAAAGCCATTTGTAATATTAACTTTACTATTTACAAAGATGGTGAAAATATGGAGTCGAAGTATTTTAGGATGTCCTGTCGAAATAATTTAGTCAACTCTCTTAAAATACATCTATAGAACAGAAATGTATTTGCGGGCCTTTAATTCTGTTGGTTTACTTTCCACAGATTCAGCCATCTAGGGAATGCTGCAATTAAAGGCAACACGGTTCTGTTCAGTTGCTAATTATTAAGGACACAGAAGCTGAAAAGGAGTAAGCAGAGTCCATATCCTCTTTTATATGTCTCTGCTGAGATTGATTTAACTGATTGTCAAGTCGTTTACTAATTCTTGTAAAAGTGACGAAAGTTTTTTACTTAAAACATCCATGAGACTCTTACACAATTGAGAATGCAGTAATTTTTCTTCTTCCCAGAAGGATCAGTTATGCAGTAGCATATACTCAACAGAATGCTAAATCATAAATTACAGTAGAAATTATGACATGGTCTAATCCATGTGAAGAACCGAGATTTGAACTTGTTCATAGTTGCAAGTTGTCACTTATTAGCACTAAAATTGTGATAGTATTATGTTGAAGAAACAGTACTGAAATGGAAAGTTGCCTATTCTTAAAGTTTTATGTCTTTCTCTTCTTAAAAACTGTCTTTTTGTGTGTGTACACTTCTGTGTATTATCTGTGAATTATCTCAAGGTGTGGCCAAGTGATCAGCTGAGCAGAGGGTGAGAATTTACCTTGAAAATCTAAAAATGTGTTGGCATCAGTTGGAACTAGTAGCTTCCAGAGAAGCTTGCAGTTTCTCTGTCATTGGCAGATTTAAAGCAGAGGGAACATTTTTTTCAGGTCCCTGCCAGGATGTTTTTATTGGCCTTTTACTTTTAGGGGACAATCTTGTTTGCATCTCCAGCTCACAGGTACGTAACATGCTGATAAAGAAAGTGGTAATTTTTCAGTTACAGTCCTGTGTTTCCTCTGCGCCCTTCTAAGAAATTTTTGGAATATTAATTGTGAGAAAACAATTTAAGATTATCATGAAGTACTTGGAATTGTGCCTTCTAGAGATATGAAAATGCCCTAGGAAGTACTAGAAATAGCTTCCAAAGATATCTTGTTATCAAAGTGGGGGGGGCTCTTGTCAAGGGATTCTTGTCAATCTCTGACAAACACCGAAAAAGTCTGATAAGGACTTGAGGATTTCTGTAATTCATTACAGTCTGTGTGAATAAACAGCCAAAAGCACATGACAGTGAGCTGTGATTCTCAGGGGTTTTGCTTTACGTACATACTGAGGTGTGTCATCTCTACATTGTGAATCCTAATTTTTTAAGTATTTGCTTTTACTGAAGTTTTTCTTTGCTGATTTGGCAGTTATATTTAGGGAAGAGGACTTTGCTTTGTGTTGGTTTTGCTACATCACCTGTAGCAGATTATGCCCAGGTATTATACAGAGACATGAAAAATAATTGTTGAATTTGTTAATATACAGCTTGAGATACTTCTGAAATTAACTTTTCTCACATTGGCTTGTAAGTGTGAGAATACTTTAGCCACTTATATTTCCATCTTTTTTTCGTAATTGGAGAATATCCAATGATGCACTGTTGATAGTCCCTTCAAGTGACTTGACTTTTAGAGTTATTCTGGTTCTGTTGGGTTTATTTGATATTGGCACAATAAATATGTTTGTGTCAAGGTATTTTCAGGATTGTATTTCCGTCATGTCAAATGATTATTTAGGAGTATAGTGCTAGTACTCTCTAGCATCGTGGACTAACTTGAAACAACTAGAACTGTCTAGGATTTTGATTTCCTCACATCTGCTTTGGCTGCAAGTTATTTAATCAGGAATTGAGGTAAAGTGTTTTAGATACTGATTCCATACCAAATCCTGTACTGAATGGAAAGAACATAAAAGATCAACCAAACACTCTCAATTGCAACATGTTCATTTTAACTAAGAATACTGCTAACCAACAAACTAATTCTATTGATGTTGTATTGACAGGTTTTGAAGCTTTTTAAATTATTACACAGAACCCGGCAAGAAGTTTTTAAAAATGATACCAGAGCTCTGGAAGGTGAGATACTTTTTGTGTGTGTGTGTGGTACATGCTTACCTATATTTCTGCGGAACTTTTTTCTCTGAATACACAGAAAGATAATTTTTAACGTAATCTTCCTTTAAATTATTCCCTTCCACATTTTATAAGTAATCATTGGGAAAACTTGTGTCTTCATAGCCAGACATCCTTTAATTTGAGGCAAAAAAATGGTGGTTAGACTAAAGCACGCAAGCCGTATTTTTAAGGAAAACCTGTCTTTTTGGAACCTTGGTGATCTTCTTGGGATTTTTTAAAATTTTTTTTTTACTTCCTCTCTTCAGTCCAACCAAAGCATATTTAACTGTACTAAGCATTTGAGTTGATTCTCTATGTACAGTTGCTTCTCAGAGGATAAACAGTGCTTTTTTAGTAAACCAAGTTTTAGGAGTGGCTTCTGTATGTTAGTTATCTTTAAAGCTCAGAATGCTAGATAGGTAATCATATTTTATGCCTATACCAGTCAACTTAAAATATGACATGACCCGAATTCCATGGAAATCTTCTATTAAAATACATCCGGGAGAGTGCACCAGGAAGGTGCTATAAAGGACTTAGGATTTTGAGCTTTGAGGCAGTGGCAAAGACAAGATTCAATTTTTTGTTCATACTTTAGGGTTTTTTTTGTTTACTTCATTTAGCTGCAAGACAAAAGATAAATGAAGAATTCAAAAATAACCAAGATGAGACGTCTGAAGAGAAGATAAATGAGGTACTTCCTGTTTTCATTGTTTTTTTCCACTTTGCATAAGAATACTTACATTGGAGCTTTTTACTTAAAGGATCTCTAAACCAATGTAAGTACTTACTGAGACAATGTGAGAGGCCGTTTGGAAA
This sequence comes from Cariama cristata, assembly GCF_000690535.1. NCBI lineage: Eukaryota > Metazoa > Chordata > Aves > Cariamiformes > Cariamidae > Cariama > Cariama cristata. The sequence goes on along the minus strand of NW_009633374.1, from coordinate 38,910 downwards.
GGCTTTTACATGGATCTTTGTTTATAAATATAGATACCTCCATAGGTATTAATAGTATGTTACAGAACTTTGCACATGCAAAAATACATAAGAAGAAAGTGTCTTCTGGTAGTTCAATGTGCTTATTTTGGAGCTTATAATGAAATTATGGAAAAAATGTTTTATGTTGCTATTTTCATGTAAATATCTTGTATACTTTGCTTATAATAGATATCTGAGCTGTCCTCACTTAAGTTTACTTGGTCTCTGTTGTATAGACAGGTATAGAAAGATACAGAGAAATTAAATAATCTCCTCCGTTACTGGCAAACATGAAAAGTTATTTTGATTCCTGATCATAAATGAGGCGGCATCTTTTGTGGAAGGCAAAAAACAGCTAAATGATTGTGACTATTGTAATATAGAGGTATTAATTATACTACTGGTTTTTTTACTGCTTCTTTCCTCATAGTGCATTAAAAGGAGTAAAACATTCTGTTAACTATCTAAGTTACCTTAGCTCAGTTATCTTAACACTTTTTACTGAGTCATTTTTCTAGAACTTACTGAGGCCAGAAATGAAACTTCTGTATTTTAGTTATTCTTCGTTGTTAATGTCCACACAGAGTAAATAATTTAGTCCTTGTCATTCCACCTTTTAACAGACTGTATTTACACTGTCATTGGGCACTAGTTGGAAGAAAGTGTCCTTTGCAGAAGTAAATCTAAACCTTTGCATCATATCAGCCACTGTACAGTAACAAATAGTCTTGAGCATTTGGTTAGGACTTTCTAGCATTTCTGCTTGTTGTCAGGCCCCTATAGTAATACTTCTGTGTTAGTGTTCCTGGTGTCTGATCTTTTAAATTGTATGTTCTTTTTGTTACAGATGCACAGGAAAAATACTTGCTGTAATTCTAAAATCTACATTTGCTAGGAATGGCAACCTACAAAATACAAATATGTAACTTTTTAATATGAGTTAATTGATATCTTGATTAGAATTTCTTCCACTGACACATTTAGACTTTCTTCACAACTACGGCATCCTAGAACATCATAGAAGCTGCCATATTTATTTTATATATATATATACTGAATAGACTCGGATGCAGAGGAACTGAATTGAATGATATACAGGGCTTGTGAGAATTTGAGCACTTGCTTGCATAAACACGGTGGTGTTAGTATACTGCTTTGGACAGCAGCTAAAAGAATATTGGCCAACCAAATGTGCAGTACTTTGCCAGAACAGGAAGCTGCAGTGTTTCCTGGTATGTCCTCAAGTAGTTATGTAGTGACCTAAGGAGGTAGGAGTAACCACCTGCAGTATTAGAATGTGAGCTGTGGCAGATGAATCTGCTGCAGCGTTTCAGTTCAGATCAGGAGTGCACTTCTGAAGGTACCTTGGTTATCTCCAGTTCCTGTGATTTGGCTTGTTTTGTGAAGCAGTCTCAAAGCAAATGGCAGAATTCCTTCAAGATGAATCTGAAGTGGAAAGTGTGCTTCAGCAGCAAGCAGCCTACCTGCTAATGGGCATTTAGTAGGGGGAACTAGTGGATACCTAGTCCAAACCCTTAAAAGGGAAAGTTTTTTAGTGTAGATGTCAAGTCTTGAGCTCTAACTCTTGCAAAGATCCACTCTTGTTGGTACACACTACTTTCTAGTGTAAGCATGTCTCCCAGAGTGTCTCACTTGTGCAATTTCATTTATTTCTGACACGGGCATCACACAAACAAGTGTTAGGCTTCTGTTAATTGCTCAGCAAAACTAGCAAGAATGCTTCTGCTTATCCTTTTAATGAGGGAAGGAATTCTAGGCCCTTTGCCAGATATTAAAGCCTCTGCTAATCTTTAGGTACTCCCTTGTTCCAGAACTGCTTTTCTGTGAAACCTCAGTATTCTTAATTCTTGTCATGTTTTGCCCTTATTTTTGTCTCTCTATTTCAAGAGCAGTAAAAGAACTAGATTGCCCTTTTACTAAGGGTAGTCAAATGTTATCAAGGCATTCAGCAATGTCTTTGATCATTGGAAACTAGTTACTTGTTTCAGTAGTTGCATTCTACCTTATTTGTTTGTCGTTTTAATTGGATATATAGATTTTATACTGCTGTCTGTTACTGAGCAGAAGTTTCCTTCCTCTTGTGCTCTGTCAAGGTAGCTTATATATCAACCTATAAGTTACTCCAGGATCCCCAAAGTAAAAGCTCTGTATAGATAATGCATAACTAACTGGATAATAGAACTGACTGACTTTATTATTTGAATAGTTGTCTAGTATGGAAAATACCTTCAGGAATAATTATATATGATTTAAATTACTTGTTTTTTTGTTTTCCTTTTACTAGCTTCTGAAGATAGCTTCAGATGTTGAAGTGATTCTCAGAACGTCTGTTATTCAGGCAGTTCACACAGATTCCGACAAAATATGTGAGTAAAGCTGCGTGCTAAAAAGGTTTAAAAATGTTGTAGTTCAGTAAACAAAACTTGAAAACCAAGTAAAGGGATAGAGAGGGCAAAAGTCTGTCTATCTGTCATGTGTGTGCCCAAACTCTTAATTTAAGCCTGTTGACTAATGTCTCTACCTAGGACAGGTAGAGATTTCAAAGGTACAAAGTTTCTGCAGAAATATTTTGAAATACAGAGCCTGGTAGAAAAGAGGCAGTGATGGCATTTATTGCCTTCATCGAGATATTTAATGCCTTCATCGAGAGAAAGAAGTTATAACTTGGTACCTTAACTATTAGGAGTGACAGCAATTAGGTAGCAAGTCTGCAGGCATGTACTGGCTAGTCAGTCAGTGTATGTCTAAATGTAGTAGCCACGGTATCTGTAGGTGCTTACTCTACCAAATAGGTAGAAGCTGCCTGAGGAGAATTAGCAAGTGCAGTATGTGCACTGTCCATAGAATAGCTTTTTCTTTGGGGATTGCGTGTTCTTTCCCAAAACCTTGTTCTGACAATTTAAGGTTCAGATTATGCCTTGGAAGATTTGTGGCACAATGATGACCTTGATGCAAAGCCTATCAAATTCTCAAATTTTCATTCCTGGTTTAGAAGTTCTTTTATCTTACAGTCAAACACAAGAGAAGTAGTAGGTTCAGCGTACAACAATGTGGTGGAGGATAGGAGAAATCTTGAGCTGTGTGCAGTGTTTCCTTTCACCTCTGTTTGGCTGTGTCTGTAAAGCTTTGTAACTATTTTCAGTTTTAGATTTGGTAAAGCATTTCACTTTAGAACAGGCATTATGATCAAGGCCAAAGATATGTCTAGACCAGTGTCAGGTCTTCCACCGTGACCCTAGGCAGATGACAGTAGAAGAGTAGGAACTGAGCAAGTGAACTTTCACATCTTCCGGCTGTTGACACCTGGCAGCACTTCCTGAACCAGGGATGGTTTCTGTTTTAGTTGTCCTCAGTGGGTTTCTCTCTCTTGAACTTGTTCCTGTCAACCTATGAAAATTTCTTGCATCCAAGAGCCTTGACAAAGAATTTACTCTGGTTTTTATGAAGAATGACTTGCTGTAGTTTTAAATCTGGTCCTACTGTTCAATTACTATCCATTTTCACTAAGCTGTTCATGAGTTTTTAAGCCCCTATTGCCCCCCTGTTGTTTTTTTCCCCACTACAGAACAGCTTCTCTGTGAAACAACAGGTGAAGGCCATTCTTTTGCTATTCTCTGCACCCTTTTCAATTCTACTGTATTTCTCTTAAGATGGTTAAGAGCTTGCTTTCTCAATCAGAGCTGAACACAGTCATCAAGCTATGGGCAAACCAGGCATTTATACACGCAATGGTGGCACAATTATGTTTTCTTTTTCATTCTCAGTTGGTTTCCTAGTCATTCCTAATTCTAAATTTAATTTTTGGCTGCTGTGCATACATACATTTATTGATTTTTACAAAATTATCTTGTATTCATTAAACTGATCTGAATGGTTGTGGTCAGCTTTGAACGTATAACTTTCTTTGTGAAGTTAGTATGTTTTTTGACCTGTGTGTATTGCATGTCTCTACATGTAATTTTGTGTCTCATTTTACTGGTTACTCAGTCAAGTCTTAAGCTCCTCCTGCAATTCTTCACAGTAAGCCATTTTCTTAAAGAACTTATTTAGGATGGTATCATTAAAAACCATTCTTTTCCAGGTTACTTACGAATATGTTGTACAGCACAGATGTCAACAAAAATACCTGTAGGGCTCCCCTTTTGACATCCCTTCATTGGGACACCTGTTCACTTATTGTTCACTTCCTACAGTTTATTCAGTGACTTAACCATGCAAGACCTTCTGTCATAATAAGGCTGTTGTTTTCTTAAAAGGGTTCGCTGAGGGACTTTTGGGAATCCAAGCATGTTGTGGCAGCCCCCCACATCTGTTCAGAGAACTCCAGCAAGGACTATAAGGCAGAACTTCCCTTGCAAAAGCCACATGAATTCATGTTCAAATACTAATTTATATTCTAATACTGTGTGAGTGTGTAAGGGATGGGATTAAGACAGCCAGAGCCCACTTGGAGTTGATCTTGTCAAGGAATGTGAAGGACAGCAAGAACAGCTTCTACAGCTACAGCAGCAACAGAAGGAAGAGGAGGGAAAGTATGGGCCCACAACTGAATAGGGCAGGGGACCTGGTAACAAAGGACACGGCAGAGTCTGAGGTGCTTGGTACCTTCTTCACCTCAGTCTTTACTGCTAAGGTTTGCCTTCAGGAATTGCAGGCCTCAGACCATTGGGAATGTCTGGAGCGAGGATGACTTACTTTTGGTAGAGGAGGAAAAGGCTAGGGAACATTTGAACAGATGGGGCATACACAAATCCATGGGACGTGATGTGACACACCCCTGGGTGGTGAGGGAGCTGGCTGATGTCATTGCGAGGCCACTCTCAATCATCTTTGAAATGTCATGGTGATTAGGGGAGTTGCCTGAGGACTGGAAGAAAGCAAATGCCACTCCTCTTTTCAAGAAGGGCAAGAGGGAGGATCCAGGAAACTGGTCAGCCTTCTCTTGATCCCTGGGAAGGTGGTTGAGCCAATTCTGGAAGCTGTTTCCAAATGTTCTAAGAACAGAATGGGGGCTGTAAGTAGACAGCAAGGTTTTGCAAAGGGGAGATCTTCTCTGACCAATCTGATACCCTTTTACAGTGAAATGATTTGACTCACCAGAGAAGGAACAAGTAGTGATGATTGTCCCTTTTGACTCTAGCAGAGCTTTAATGCTGTCTCCTTTAAAATCTCCGTAAACAAAAAAGTGATAGAATCACCCCACCTCATTTTACAGATTTCTAAGAGAAATGGTGGCAATGAGGCTTATGTGGAAGAAGGATGTCTTACAGAGTCTACTGCTGGCCAGGCAAACTTTGTACTGCAGCAGAAAATCTGGAGTGCATCTGTACACAGGGTGCGTTTAACCTGCTTATGAACGCAAAGGATGTCATTATGCAGTCTTTTGCCCATTCTGTTTTGGGTTTTTCCCTTCTGTATCTGTTTTGAATAGGTCCAAGCTTTGCTTCTCACTCTGTCATTGATCTTGCTGCAGTAAGAACAAAACAGTAATCTTGAGACAACTATCACAGTTCGAGAGCTGTCTTTTTTGTGTCTGTTTGGACTATATATTGAAGCGAGAAATAGTTAGTCTTGGTAATGTAGGAAATCACCAATTAAAAGATCAGGAATGCTTAGAAAAGAAATCCAGAGCATGATGATAGAAGTTCACAGAATAAGAATGAACAGTATTTAAAAAAAAAAGAAGTATAGAATGGATAGATTTTCTTACCTGTCTTGGTATGATTAAAATGTAAAGAGCATTCAGTGAAGTTGGAATTTACATTCAAAGCTAATACCAAAAAAATGCATTTTTATTTTGCACAATAAATAATTCTTAAAGGTCATGGCAATAAAAAACCATTGGGGCCAGGGAAAGTTATTACTCAAAGTACAAAAAAACAGGAGATCAAAGTTGGTGCTTAGCTTGATACCGAAGTGAAAAAGTAAAAGCAAATCTCCTTACAAAAGAAATATACAGACCTTTATACCATGGTAAATTGGTCAGTAACAGAACATTATTCTTAAGTGCCATTCTTTCATCAGGCTTCTAGAGTGTTTGCATCTTTCCTAAGAATCCAGCTTTGATTAGTCAGTACTCTGAACTAGGCAATTGTGGTGTAGCTCTTATTATATTATTAATGCCACTGGTAGCACAGAGTATGCTATTAGAAAATTCCTGAAACCAGAAATTCAGAATTTTTAGGGAGTTACCATATTTTGATAGTAGTTTATGCTGGATAGTGTGGTCAGTGCACTGTGTGAAGTCGTACCTATAAATGGGTATGGTTTCCACTGCTGCTCCATTTTGTTGAATATCTCACCCTACTGTTTCCGACTTTTCTTGTTTGTGAAGAAAAGTTGCTTGAGATTAAAAAGAGGAAAAAAGTTGGAAGTGGGACTTCAACTTCCAGTTGAATCTGTGGCTAGGTATTGTTGTGGTTTAACCCCATCTGGCAACCAAGCCCCACAGAGCCACTTGCTCACTTCCCCCTCAGTGGGAAGGTGGAGAGAATTGGAAGGGTAAAAGTAAGAAAACTCATGGGTTGAGGTAAAAACAGTTTAATAGGTAAAGTAAAAGCCATGCATACAAGCGAAGCAAAGTAAGGAATTCATTCAGTACTTCCCATCGGCAGGCGGGTGCTTAGAGCCATGCCAAGGAAAGGAGGGCTCCGTCAGGTCTAACAGTTACTTGGGAAGACAAATGCAATCACTGCAAACCTCCCCCCTTCCTTCTTTTCCCAGCTTTTATTGCTGGGCACAATATCAAATGGTATGGAATATATCTTTGGTCAGTTGGGGTCAGCTGTCCCAGCTGTGACCCCTCCAGACATCTTCTGCCTGCATGTGATGAAAATATCAAGTGGAACTTCTGGCTTTCCTTTGCTTTTGGCACCTAGGAGCCAGTTTCTGGCAGAAAGTTTGATGTAGGAAATGTTTGTGTGGGTATATGAGTCTGGTTAGGTCATACATTGAACAAGTATCTATCCCAGTACAGCTTTGGTTAAGAAAGTTTTAGCAGAACAAAATCAACCTTTTGATCCTTAACCTTTATGCTCTGTGGTAGCTTTTATAGTGCCAATACAATTACAGTTAGATCCCTTGTTACTTTTAGGGTATCAATCTTGTATTAAATGAGAGGCTTGGGACAGGTTTATTAACCCCCAGAAAAAAAAAAAAAAAGTGAAAGTGCAACCCTAAGGTGGCTGCTTGAGTTGCTGTTTGTTGGCAAATAAAAATAAGCAACCTCAGTTGAAAAGTTTACCTTTCATAGTGCTTCATCTGAGGTGCTACATGTTTGGTTTGGAAGCTTTGTAGGTGAAGCTTTACTTTGCTGTAATAGAAAGTATATTGGCCTATTTGGAAGAAAAGAAAATGTTGCAAAATACTTATATTCGGACTGTATTTAAATTAGTATTATGTCCTTGCTTCATCCCAAGCCATCGTCCTTCCCCCACCCCCCAAAAAGATGGAAGTGGTCGGTTGCTACCTTGTGTGAAAGAAGAGCGGGGAATGGGGAGGGGGGAAACTAGGTAAAATGTTGCAGAAACCTATTACTTGCAGCTGGTTTCCTTAAGTGAGTTACTGTCAGAATCTTTTGACTCTAACATTTTATATTATAGCTGACAATATACAATTTAGCTACACCTGGTGTTTTTATTTCTCTTTTTTTTTCAAACCTGCGTCTCTAAAATAACTATTTAATAACTGAAAAGGAAAAGCTGAAGACTTGTCTTAGACAGTGAGAACAAATATTCGTAAGGGGAACATTTTCCTTAATCAAGTGAAATTATTCTGTACTGTCATAGAAGCTGTGCACAGGGCAATGTTATTCTTTAAAAAGAATTTGAGATACCGTGGTATATAGTCATGTTGGGATCCACTGCTAAATCTTCAAAAAAAGAAAAAAAAATTAGCTGAGGTTTTCTTACTAAAGAGAAGACAATTTCGATTAGGAGCTTGTTAGTCATATTAGACAATTTTTTCTGATTTTTTTTGAATGTTTTAGTCTGAGTTACGTTACGCAGTAGAGTACAAATGTCTCAATTCTATTCATTTTGCTTTAATTTCAGATTAAGCTGATAGAAGTAGAGTTTACATTTTAGTAATATACCACACATGCAGTATGTTCTGTTGATTTTGATTTGGTGTGTTGGCAGTGTATGTTCAAAACTTAGCTTTGAAAAAGGAAAGTTGAAAATTTTTCTTTCAGTCTTTATATAGTTTGGTCTTTTGTTTTTCAATATTTCATATCCAATTCTGTTTTTCTTTGGTATTTCTGTTTCATGTAGTCTTCTAGGTGTGTAGATCAACATGTTTTGTCATAAATTTACTCACAAGTATTTTATGTAAGAGAAATGCAATTGAAATTTTACTTAAAGCTCTTAAAAACTTATTAAATGCATGAGTATCAGTAAACTGATGCAAAAGGAAAATACCTTCAAGGAAATCAGTTTTCTTTCTTACAAGATATGGGATATCAGTGCATTTTGGACAGAATGTTATCCATTACACACATATGCACACAAAGTCACGCAGCTTTACAGGTTTACTGTACCTTTCACAGCTGTCTGACCTAGTCAAAGTACAGCATTATGATTTCAGGTGTTTGTGCTTTAGCTTTTGCTGGTGGAGCAGATCTAACATGACACAGCTCCTTCCCTTTATGAAGAAAGGACAAGTTGATTTCTGAAGAGCAAGATGGAAACAACTTAGAGTCAGGAAGGGGTTAAAATGGTGTCTAATTAGACAAACCGTAACACAGTGCACTTCTGTGATGATATAGTGGCCATAATTTTAATTAGATGCTTTCTTTTCCTGTAGGCGCTTTAAAACAGGTGTGACAAGATAAATATTACAGATCAGATTCCGGGACATTGGGGGAGACAGCTAAGTCAAATTTAGTATTTATTTTTGGAACTGTTGAAGTAAACGTAATCTGACTCAGGCATGATAAAATTGCCATTCTGTCACTTGCTAAAAGTTAGTGAAAGACTTTACCATTTTTCTGTGGATTCTTAATGCTATTAAAATATTTCCAGTGCTTTTAAAAGGCAACAGGGGAAGGCAATATTCTGATCAACAGGAGGTAAAAATCTTAATAAAATTTTATCTTAGGTAGATACTATGATGCTTCTTGTATGCTTACCAGAAGTGTACATTCTCATTTTAGTAAACTGATTTTTTGTTTGTAAATGAAAAAAAACTTCAGAATTTTAAATAATATTTTCCATACAATTATATTCTTATAGTTTTTTTCTCTATTACAGTGCTCATACCAAGGAAAGATCTGCTACAAAACAACACTCCTTATTTTGATAAACCAACAAAAAAGCATGAATCCTGAGGAAAATATGCCCCTCTCCCCAGAAGGTTAATATCCTGTGATGAGATCTCTGAAAACCAATAGTGGATACCTCTTTTAAAGCTAAATTTTAAAAACAAAGTTAAGTGTTGTTACTAGGAAAACAGAGACTGAAACCAGGTCACCGATTTCATGCGTGCTGTGGTATCATCATGCACTTCTTCTGTGGAAGATACTAATACTTCCATGAAAATTCAAGATGCACATTTCTCTTAAAAATACACTGCTGAATTGTGTTACTTCAGCCAGGAATCATTTTACTTATGACAGTCGTCAGAGAGTTTGCTTCCTAGCAAATCAGAGTTTTTCAAAACTAAATATAAATTAAATGCAGTTTTTAATTCTGATCATATTTATTGGATCTATATACATTTATTGTCAATCATATGCTGCTTTGAAGTAATGAAAAACCATCTTGTGGTGCTTACCATTAAATTTAGGTTTTGCACCAAAAGCATGATTTCTGAAGTCGTCATTAACTGTACACTAATATACTGTGATGTTTGAGAGAGTTCTTAAGGTTTATCTGAATAAATCGTTCAGGTTTTACAGATGGAAGAGTGTGTGTAGTGTTTTTCTTCCCCCCTAC
>NW_009633374.1:21973-28910 GCF_000690535.1 Cariama cristata | reverse complement strand
AGTTATTAAAGAGCGGAACAAAAGACCCCAGCCACAACCTAACCTAAGGATGTTGTTTGACATCATATGGTTTATGAATTCAAGGTTTTAGTTTTATCTTGTGATTATAGAGTGACATACTGAGGCATTTTCCAAAGAAAAGAGGCTTGTTGCTTAGTCACAAGTGATCTGAATTGCCTGGAGTGAATTTATGGTGAGTTTATTTACTAAGTCCATATCACTTACATTTTTTTAAAGGACACTAATTTGCTTCTTGCAGAGTTCATCACAATGATCTATTCGCTTCCATTTTAATTGGAACCGGATGCAACTACTGTGATTCATAAAATCTCTGTGTGAAATCAGTTACAGGCACCATACTAGGATCTAAATACCTCACATAGGAGTGAGGTAGTCTGGTAACACCTCTCAGTTCTATTTTGGGTCCCAGTGATCCTGTTCATTTTTAATGAGCCTCCAAGATGTGATGTGGGTTCATGTGGGTTCTGACATGAGTAGAATGGAAAACTGGTGCCTGCATCCAGTCTCTTTTCCTCACAGGGCATGTCTTTAAAACTATTGCTTCTGGCTGCCATGGGCAGGGCAGCCAGCAGTGAATACATTGTCAGTAACCCTCTTTCAATTGCACTGATACTCCCTGCATTGTGGCTAGCAGGCAGTCGGGAAATGATGGGAGATAGAATGAAATGAGTGCAGTTCTTCCTATTTGTTGCGGTCTAGTGGCTCCGCTACAAAACGAACATCTTGGTCTGTAGGGGATGTGCCGTTCTAGACCTCTTACATTGCTTACTTCCCTAAGGACAAGGCATATTGTACGTCTGGTTTCCCGTCTGTCTGCGGCCTACCTACATTGACTTTTTTCCTGTAAGGACCATAACAGAGAGTTATGCAAAGGAGAGAAAATAGAAGGTAGTTGCAGCTGTGAAAAGAAAACAGAACATTACCTCAAGTGAAGTGACTGACTTTTAAGCACAAATGATTAAAGAGACATCTGGCAAGAATGACCAATTATACAACCATTAAGGTATACATCCCATAGCACACTGGAATTGGGGGAAATTAATCTCTCATAGACCCATTGCTTTAGGCTATGGGAGTAGTGTGTTAGTGATTTTATCCTTCAGATTGATCTCATAGAAATGAGGCCTGGTAGGTCTTTACACTTTTGGTAGTGATGTAAAATAATATTGCCTGTTACCATGCAATGTACTAAAAGACTTAGTGATGTCAACAGTAGATGGCGGTCTTCTGTATGATGTTTGAGGAAACCGCAAGTGAAGAAACTATTTGCGTGTGACTATTGGTTTGGTATTACTCCGCTGTCATGTGTTTTAGGTTTTTATTTTTAAGAAGAATTAACACAGTAATAGAAAGACAGTGTGGAAATGTCAACTTGCAGGATCAGGATTGGGATTTCACAGGCATTGTGTGCTTCATCTTGCCTACAACTTCAATACTCGTAATAAAAATACAGAATGAGTCACATAAATAACATAAACAACTGCTGAAAATAAAGGACATAATAAAAAAAAGTTGGTAGAAATTAATGGCCTTCAGAACAATTCTCCTTACACTCCTGTGCAGTATGTTTATGGTTTATGCATTAACATTCATGTTCCTGGTCTTCAGGTGAAACAAGGTGGCTTTTCTAATTCAGCAGGGCTAAATTAATCCCCTTCTCTGTTCCTGTGCCCTTTGGTAAAGGAAGCATTTGGCTTCTGCTTTTACAGGGAGTGCTGTTGTACACCACAAAGTGACTCCACGAAGAGTTGATCTGGAAGTAGCATTAACAGTTTAATCTGGAAAAGTGGCTTGTACCTTTCCCAGTGTGCCAAGTTCTCAGTCGGTTTTTCAAGTAATATAAGATCAATAAACCTGTGGCAACTTCAGTGACTAAATCTACTACTAACATTAATTCTTTTCTGGAGAGGTCATGCCAGCTGAAGGAACTGAACTGGTCTGAATGCTGCATAGCATCATCAGTCCTGTTTGTATTATACTGGAGCTGTAAATAAAGTAATTTAGCTTCAAGTACTGGCAGTTCTTTACACTTCCTTTACAAAAGGGGAAAAAAGTATTGACAATTGAAAACTAAAAATAAAAGCTGACCAACTTCCAGGAAGAGCTGAGTCCTAGTACTTCCCTGCCTTAGGTAACTCTTTCCAAACTAGTTGCAACAATTTAATCTTAAACTCTGGAGATTGGTGGGCTGTCAAATCTTTGATCTTTAGCTTTATGGGAAATTAATTACTTAACACAAAGCACAAATTGCAACATGAATTCAGTATTAAGGCTGGTATTTTACAGCTACAAAGGTTTGATATTTTGATAACTCTAGTAGAAATCCAGTCATCTTTGAGGGTAAAGTGTGTGTTGCTTGTATGGGGTAAATCTGTGGTGTAGATATCCAGATCTCCCTAATTCTATTGAAAGACTTCACTAGTAAAGCTTTTATGATAAGTTTATTCCGTTTTTTAAAAGTTCAGCTTTCCTGTGACTTTTTTTTTTTTTCTGCCAGCAAGAATAAACCTGAGAAAAGGAAAGGAGAGGAAGGGCACATCTTTATGTTTTTATAAATAGCAATAAGTTTAAATAATTTGCTCTTTTTATAAGCAAATACTTCCATTTAGTTAGCACTTCAATAATTCAGTTTGCATCAGATGGAGGAGTAAAAGCATCTACTTTTCAAATTATGCTTTCCTTTTTCTCACAGTATATGCTTCAGCTTTCCATCTCGTCTACCTGAAAGGCTATGGCTTGAGTCCAGGATTAGTCAGGATTAAGTAAACAGCTGGTGAAACTACGGTCTGCAGAAGCTGGGAGGGAGGATGGCATTCTCTGCATTAGGCCATAAAGATGGGAACAGTTCTACTGTTTCACCTGCTGCTGTAGTAGTAGCAGCCCTCTTCTCTGTGGTCAGTGGCTATGTGCTATGTGCGAAGGTTGATTCAGTTGCCCCTGAACTGCCCTTTCCAGGTGAAAGACATCTCTCTAGCTGAGCGTGGGAATTTTGTCATTCTGCTCTCTGTGCAGTAGAACTGTGGTGGTGAAGACAAGCAGGCAGTGACCTGTACAATACTCTGCACTTTTTCCAGTCAGTTTGTAAGGGAAAAAATGAAAAGGTCATTGCAATGCTTCCTTCCCTTTATAAATGTGTATTTAAGATAAAAATCTGATCCGTTGCTGTCCACCTGCAGATGAGCCAGCACTGACTTTTCTGTGTGTATCTTTATCAGTCCATTCATACATTTTCTGTTTGGGAGGGCTGCTATCCTTTGCTTCAGATATTCTTCTGACACTTGCAGAGGTACAGCTTGAAGTCAGTTTCTTGGAGGATTTTTGGAGACCCAGCACAGACTCTGCCCATGAAAAACAAGTGCTTTTAAAGAGAAAGAACAAACCTGCATTTTTCAGTTAGCTGTGTCTAGCTATGTTGCAACATAAAGAGTATGGCTTTCAGGCTGTAATTCCTTTGGATATGATTTCGAAGGCTACATATATAGTAAACTTTCTCTAGCAGTTTGGCCAACACGTTATACTGGATCAGCAGGGAAGAGATCTCCTATATAACAACATAGTACTGAGAAAGAGCAAAGAAGGAGTTCTTCCCTAGCTGGAAATAGTCCCTGAAGGAATTTCCCTTTAATGTTAAGAACATGCCAGATTTTTTGGGTCACTAGTATTTAATTATGCAGGTGGTTTCCTTAGTAAATTTCCTCTGAACATGCTTTGTGGAAATACAAGCAGACAAGTGGTCTCACTGGACCCTGCAGTGTTGTCCAATAGTAGCTGAGGTGAGGCTGGCTCCTGCTAAACCGATAAATGAAATGCAAAATGAACAAGCATATGAATGAGGATGAGAGCATTAAAATTCATAGAGGGAAGAGCAAATGGAATAAAGGAATATCAAGGACAACTTTTGCACTGGTGAAAAAATAATGTCAGTGTACTAAATGGTTCTTTAAAAAATTTTCCACTATATATAAATGTCATATTTTCATTGTTTAAGTACAGTCTGCAGTGCAGACTGGAGGTGCAAGGAAGACTCATGATATGTGGACTGAAGAGGAATAGAGAATTGAATACAGAATTAATAAAGGCAAAGAATTTATTTAATTTGCACTTGATTGTGCTTCATTACAGTCGTCATTAGGACTGCAGCATGTGCAGAAAGTAACTTCTTTGAACTGAAAGGTTTAGGATCAATTATCTGTTTTGCAGCCATTTTTCTGTATAATTTTGCCTGAGTTTTTGCTTTATTTCAGGTGCATTCAGTGGGACTTAGATAAATAAATACTCAGCTGCAATGACTTGCAGAGACTTCTGTCTATATTTGTATTCCTTATGGAGGATGAAGGAAGAGAATTTCCCCTATAAGGGAACTGTAAAACTCTTAAATGTTATAATGAGGAGGATGATACAGGAACTTCAAAGGTACCCATACTACTTTCTGGTAACATTGTAGGTGTGCACACATTAGGTATTAAGCTCACAGCTTCTCACAGTTTCATCAAAATATGGAATTAAATAGATATAAGCATGTTAGGTACGAGAAAATGAAACATGGCAATTTAGTGTCAGACTAACAAGAAAAAAGAAAAGAAAAGAGAAAAGAAAAGAAAAAAGAAAAGAAAAGAGAAAAGGAAAAGAAAAGAAAAAAAAGGAAAGAGAAAAGGAAAGGAGAAGGAAAGAAAAGGAAAGAAAAGGAAAGAAAAGACAAGGAAAGACAAGACAATAAAAGACAAGACAAGACAAGACAAGAAAAGGAAAAAAAAAGAAAAGAAAAGAGAAAAGAAAAGAAAAAAGAAAAGAGAAAGGGAAAAGAAAGGAAAAAGAAAGGAGAAAAGAGAAAAGAGAAGAGAAAAGAAAAGAAAAAAGAAAAGGAAAAAAAGAAAACAGAAAAGAAAAAAGAAAAAGAAAAGAAAAAAGAAAAGAGAAAGGGAAAAGAAAGGAAAAAGAAAGGAGAAAAGAGAAAAGAGAAGAGAAGAGAAGAGAAGGCTCTAGAAATTGTGAGGTTCATTTCACACTGCCTCTAATTTGTGTTTAGAGAAGAAGACGTGGAGAAAGGCCTTAAGTGGACAGAACTGGCTGGTAAGCTCCTCAGTGCTGCTTTGCTTTAGCTATTGTGTGAAAGACAAAATTTAGGGGATTTATGACTCCAAGGACAAAAGACCTGGGACAGAGTTGTAAAAGGTGCATTACCTGCCTTTGTCAGATGGGAAACATATGTTATGATGCACTACATCAAATTACGAATCACACTTCACAGCATGCTGCTTGATGTCCTTCCCATTCCCCTAAAACAGATTTGTAGTTTGAAATTCTGCTTTAAGATGCATGTTGGGATTTCTTTCACTTTTTTTTTTTTTTTTTTAACCATGTTTCAATGAATGTTTGAAACTACAAACACTTATAATGGAGAAAAAACCTGCAAATGCTGGCACATGCATTCCATCATCATTTCAGGCCAGAAGACCTCAAATAAGCAAGAGAAAAGGATTGCAAAAAAAACCCTCCAAACCAGGGAACAAAATACATAACATTGTTTCTGTGATCAAAACATCCAGTAAAGCTTGCTGCAGATTTCATCACCTTGTCTTGTACAGTTCCATTTATTTAAAACTTAATTTTCTAGAAGATGAAGTAGTTACCTACATAATTTATTCAAATATACAGTAACACAAACCACAGAAGTTAAGTCAGGTGGTCTCTCCGGGATTTCTCCTAAGTGCCATTTCCTCTACACCATGTCAAAGATAGAAAATAAATAGGGAAAGCTGAAATTGTAAAGAAACCAAAAAGCACAAAAGCATCTGAAATGAACTGCCTGTAACATCTGGCACCGTTTTGAAACTAAAATCCCATTGAATCCTAGAAAAACAACCTTTGTGGAAGTAATGAGACACTAAATTTTAGGAAGAAGAAAAGAAATATCAAGAATTTTGTTATTTTTATTAATTATTTAGAGGACAGTTACGTATTTGGAAATTGGTAAGGGTTACTAAACAGAGGTGCAAAAAGCTACCATAATATTTATTAAAACAGATCAAGAAATAATGTTTTCATCCATTCCAATGTGAAGTTAGGAATAAACTAAGATTAGCTGAACAGTAATATCCAAGTATCTATATACACAAGGAGATGAACAGGAATGGGCTGTAGTTCTAGCTGGTGTAAAATAGCATACTTTCACAATATGACTACCCTTTAAATGTATGCCCTCAGAAAGTAAGGTAAGGCTGGGATGATTTGACAGCCTGTAACGGAGGCTAAGAGGAAGGTGGGAAAGTATTGGCTGAATATCCAGAAAAGCATGAAGTGCAGGTCTCACTGATGTCAATTATACTCTCCTCAGTATCTTCTCTTAGTGACATATTGCCTCCACGGAAGTGGACACCGGAGGAGGTCTCACCTCTGACAATACTAAAGCATGTGCAGTAGGCACATTAGAATGAGTAGGAATGAGGACTTAGCTGGGTGCTGGGAAAATAATGAGTTGTACCAACTGTATTATATGTATGTTAAAGTAACTTAGAAGCAATGTGCTCAACCACACTGAAGGTAGCAGAAGCTGAAACGGAAGGAGATTCTTAGGCCTCCACCATTGCTTACCAGAAAATTAGAAGACAAGGAGATAGTACAAAAAAAGATGTTGTGTTGCACTATACCCCTCTGTAATACCCCTCTGTAACTCATGATCTCTACAGCAGGAAGTCTTCCTGCCAGGTGACTTAAGGTGAAAATTGTGTGAGCTGCTAGTCTCCTTTTTTTGTCTTAATAGTTTATGTTTGAACATTGTGCGTTTGACTTGTCCTACCTCTGCTTGGTGGGTTGACCCTGGCTGGATGCCAGATACCCGGGCTGCAGGTGGGGATCTGCTCCAGAGTGGGCCTCCATGGGCTGCCGGCGGACAGCCGGCCTCACGGTGGGCTGCACC
>NW_009633374.1:20826-21942 GCF_000690535.1 Cariama cristata | reverse complement strand
GGTCTGCGGGGGAAGCTCTGCTCCGGGCCTGCAGCCCCTCCTCCTCCTGCTGCACTCACCTGGGGGCTGCAGGGCTGTTTCTCTCACATAGTCTCACTCCTCTCTCCTACTGCAATCACCTTTGTGCAGCAACTTTTTCCCCTTCCTGACTCTGTTATCCCAGAGGTGCTACCACCGTCGCTGATGGGCTCAGCCTTGGCCAGCAGCAGGTCCCTCTTGGAGACGGCTGGTGTTGGCTCTCTTGGACATGGGGCAGCTTCTGGCAGCTTCTCACAGAAGCCACCCCTGTAGCCCCCCCACTACCAAAACCTTGCCACGCAAACCCAATACACTGTGCCCTTCAGGAACTCTGTGCACAGCCAATTTCACAGATATTGTCAAGTACCAACTGTTGACACTGTATTAGCATGGGTTATTTAATCCTTACCCAGCATAGAATCATAGAATCATGGAATCATTATGGTTGGAAGAGACCTCAAAGATCATCAAGTCCAACCGTATACCCAATGCCACCATGTCCACTAAACCATGTCTTGAAGTGCCACATCTAAACGTTTTTTGAACACCTCCAGGGATGGTGACTCCACCACCTCCCTGGGGAGCCCGTTCCAATGCTTAACGACTCTAAATAATAACTCTAAAATGGATTCTGAATATTCTACTCATGAAAAAAATCAGCTAGAAATTGTTTGCAGGGACTTTCCTGGTATTTCCACCAAGTTAAATGTGAGGAAACCCAATACCACTTGAATCAGTGGAAGCACTCCGTGTGTTTCTGGTTCATTTAACAGCTTTTCCAGGGTTGTGAGAGGGTTTCTTGTAACTCTGAAGTTCTGGTTCTGCTTGCCTATGTAGTGTTGGCCCACAGCAAACTCTGACTGGGTACAATAATCAGAGAAGTCTTAGCCTAGAGTACAGAACAATGTCTTTTTTCTCTATCTTTTCTTTCTGCTGGCCACCATCTGTCTTGGTCTTCTTCCCTCAAGACTTTTGTCATTCTCTTGCTGTCGGAGAACCAAGTGCTCCTTTTTTGTCAGTATACAGGGACTGATGCTAACTGCGTGCCACATATCTCAGATGATTCTTTTTGAGAGGTTGCTGTTTTTTTCTGCACCT
>NW_009633374.1:0-20795 GCF_000690535.1 Cariama cristata | reverse complement strand
TGCTGAACTGAGAGAATAGTAAACAGCACCCTGTTCTGTGCCAGACAACTCTATATGTAACATGCAAATCATTGTAGATATCCTGAGTCTGTTAAAACCAGCAAGGCCAGCGCTTCTTGTTGCCTTATCTTTAACTATCAGTCTCACAACAAGGAAATAGAAAGGCACTGCATGGAAATATGGGTTTAAAACCCCTGGGTGTGTAGCCCTCACCCACACAATTACTGCTAAAGCAATGGGAGAGGATTTTCAGTAAGGAGTGTCTTACCTCCTTAAAGCATGACTTTATATGAGAATTCCAGCTATGGCACAGAATTTGATCTGGTCAGCATTTGAGCAAATACATGTACTTGCTTATATAAACAGCACAATTAGATGCAGTGCTTAAATGCTTGCAGAACTGGCAGCATGTTTTATAATGATAGTTTGCCAAGGAAATAAGGAACTTGGGAGTAAATCTTTCCTGCCTTGTGCACAGAAGCAATCTCATTGAATTCACCTCTGTGCATAAAGCAAGCAGGATGTGGCATAACCCTCAAAGTGTGCCAAGCTCTTGTTTGCACTAGGTGCCTTTGGGTAAGTAGTAGCCTAAAAGCAAAACAGAAATCAATAGAAAGTGTGTGTAATGACTCATTTAATTCCTAGACTCATTTTAAATTTTTACCCTGGGGAATATCTGTATAGATCTTCACAATGGTGATTGATTTCTTTTCAAAGAAACTAGCTTTTTGGCCCATATCTTGAGTTTTTTATCTCTACTGACAATGTCACTGTTATCTAAGAAGTGTATCTACTACAGGTAACTATATCTCTCCCCCCCCTCCCCTTTATATCTATCTATATATAGGATGGTAACGTCCAAAAAGATATAGTCACAGAACCAGCTGCAGAGAGCACCAGCAAAGCCTTCTTCAGAACTTCTACATCCACTTGCACATGGCATTTCAGTATGGAGCAACAAAATTGTCAAAGAAACTCAACAAAGCTTCACACTACTGAATGCTTGCACAGCTGTGCAGCTGTGAATGTGCTGCTTCAAAAAGCCAAGTTATACGCTGCGTCAAGTGTTTTAACTTTCTTGGTTTGTAATGCTCATCTTTATGCCTTTATGTGTGGTACATTAGTGCTTTAACAGATATTACCTGACTTAAGGAATAATTTGAACAATGTGCTTGATTTTTTCAACAGTACATTTGACATAATAAACTATCTTAGTTTTCCGTCCATCTGTGTACCTGAACATCCTCAGATAACCCTAGATGAACACAAAACATCAAAACCAAACACCAACACACAGGTGTTTTATGGCTTTCATCTGTGCTCTAGGCTCATTTATTGTATGTAATAACGTGGCCTTGCAGGAAAGACAGGAAAACTAGAGATGTGAATGGGGAATGGATTGTTGGCATTCTAATTAAAAACCTGATTCCATATTTTAGAATTGCTTTCTCAGAGCTCCAAATGGCAGACAGTATTCTGGTGAATTTCCAGCGGACCTTGAGGAGCTCGACTCCAGTATTATGGATGAAACTGGGTGAAGATGGGTCCTGCTAGCGGGGCAGTCCCTGGGAAACTGCCCAAAGTACATGGCGTGGGAATGGGGAGGGCTAGTTGTGCCCACGCTCAGACCACAGCAGCTGTTACTGGCATTTAGGAGCGTACTGGCAGTGCTGCACTTTTCAGTGACCTAACCTCCTTGCACAGTCATCCTCAGCCCCCACACCAGTTCCGGTTTCAATACCCCAAATATTGCTGCTGCCTTGATAGCTTCTCCCGTAATCTAACAGGCTGGACTGGATCCTCCCGACACCATCTAGCACCTTGGTCGTTAGAACATGGTGAGGCAAGGGGGCTGCAAGCTGGTCCCTAGCCTTGTTAAACAGGAGTGGGTAGCAACGACCAGCCCTGAGCACGGCAGTTCTCGATGTTAAGCATGAGCAGAGGGACAGAGGTACCAGGGAAGGCACAGGAGATGACAAGGGGTTTTGTGGGAGACAGACATCACCCCAAGATGAAGAGCTGGGTAAGGCAAAATTGCAGAGGATTTCTGCAAAGATCAAAATGCTTCTCAACGGCTCCCTCCAAACCACTGGGAATCCACAGTGGTTTTGTAATTATCTTCAGCAGCCTAAGAGCTTCCTGGTTGGATTTTCTTTGTCGGTTAAGCCAGGTGAGGGCAGCAACCTGAGGATCAGTTAGGAAAAGAGAATTACGTGATGATACTGACCACAGAAACTCATCCTTGTTTCTTTTCTCCTTTAGGCAAGAAACTTGGTGGGATTCAAGTCTGGGCCCATGCAGCCCCCTGTCATTGCACAACCTAGCAGCAGAGGCAGGTACTGCCCATAGCTGGACTGTTTGCAAACCACATGTAGTTCAGGAAGCCCAGATTTGTCCTTGCTGTTGCATTAGGTGTAGGCGAGTCTTGGGTTTAAGTTGCAAATGCTGCAGAACTATGCAGATTATTATGTTTGCATTTTAAAGCCCTCTTACAGGTGGAATCTGCAATCTTTCCCTGAAGATTTCTTAATTATTCCTTCCTGATAGGAACAGTACTCCAGGCTAGAAACTATTTTAGGGAAGGGACATGGTCCTTTTCATTTTCAGGATTTTTGTGCTGGAGGCAAACTGCCAAAGGGGTTGACTGTATTGTACTTTGAATGTCGATACCAATAAATTAAACAAAAGAAAGTGTGTGTCTGTTAGTCTTTATGCATGTCACAGTTGAAAAACTAGTTAAATTGCGTACTTCAAAGGAAGATTTTTATCCTAGTCTTAGTTTGGTAGGCCAGGTGTTGAGAGTGGAGCTATAGTTATTAAATGGATAAAGAAAGTAACAAGAAACTGTGTGTAAGGTCTCAAAAATGGCAGTCTGTTGAATTTCATTACTTAATGATATTTGACTGCTTGTTCCTAGTCTCCAAAAAGATTAATCTAGTGGTTCAGACCAAACTTTGCAAAGCTAAAAGCTGCTGTATAAATTAATAACAATTACAATTATTTATCAGTTTTAATAGTAGTAAAGGCAAATGCCAGGGGGAGAAGGCCTTAAAATAAAAAGAAAAGATTATTAATTAGTTTAAAACATAGTGCAACAAAGGGAGGCATGGAGCTGGGTACAACAAAAACTTGACGTAGCTGCTCAGCATAACACCAGAAAGTTTTATTTTAGGGCATGTATGTGTATTTTGTTAACAGAGATACATAAACTAAGATTAAGGTATGAAATAGAAACAGGAACTAAGGCAAGATTTTCATGAAGAAAAAACCCAGAGACGGTCAGAAAGAGACCGAGGGCAGCTGCAGGAAGAGAAAACCTTGGCGTGAGGGTAGCAGCCCAGCAGTGTGGAGAGTGAGATCCAGCTCAGGCTGAATTCCTGGAGGGCAGCTGGCTCGCGCTCGACTGGGAAGTCAGAACACCAGCCTTGAGCTAAATGTAATGAAGAGGGTTGACAAGGTCAGGTTTATAGCCAAGCAGAACAGTTTTAAGACCTGCTTTATAGATTAAATGGCAGTGGGCAGCCAAAGGGGAAGAAGTTTCAGTGATCATGGTAGTAGGTTGTGAGAATTTATATTCACAGTTTGGTTACCAGAACAGCAGAAAGAAAGCAGGTCTTAAAATCTTTTATAGAAAAAATAGTTTGTGTGTTGTTATTTCTTCGTATTCTGCTTATAGCAATGGATAAGTGTTTAGAATAAAGTCTCTCTGGCCATGCTAGAGTAGAAATATTGCACTGGTTGTGACATAGGACTGTTTTGAATAGAAAACAGGAAATTAATCTCTGATTGAGATCTGTTTCTTATCACTCTTGTCCTACTTTGAAGTTCTTATAGCCAAAGTATTTTCCCTGCAAGCACAAAATTGTTTTCATAGTAATAACTCCCCTCCTTTCCTCCATTCTTGAAATTAGCTGTTGACTCTTTTGCATATACTGCCGGAAGAAAATGTCTGGAGCTGAGGCAGGAGCAAGGTATCCACATCCGGGTCTGGAGGGTCCATCTGTGTGGCAGCATGGCACCAGGAAATGTAATTAAACCTGCCAATGTTGCCTGGTCCAGAATGAAAGAGAGGCCAGATGCCACTGAGCTGCCAGGTGTCTGGCTAAGTGGGGGATGAATGTTGGCTGTGTATCCACGGCATGTTAATGTCCCATGCATTAATGGCAGCTGAGGCTAAAAAATAGAT
Organism: Cariama cristata; assembly: GCF_000690535.1. NCBI lineage: Eukaryota > Metazoa > Chordata > Aves > Cariamiformes > Cariamidae > Cariama > Cariama cristata. The sequence goes on along the minus strand of NW_009633374.1, from coordinate 16,609 downwards.
ACTATTAGCAGAAAGGACCAGAGCAGATTATAGTTCCCAAAGGCAGAAGAAGCAGGATTGCTAGCCAGAGAGCCACAGTCAGGTTGTGCTGTCTGGGTGACACCACAGCCGCATGCATTTCAGAGTGACAATGTCTCTCTTGTTTTCTGCATTTAGCTGCAGGAACGGTACCACTATAAAACTTGGCAATGATGGGAGTGCCTTTGCATCCACGGCACACAAGCAGCAGGGCGATGAGTGTGCACTTAACATAGTGTCTGTACAGAATAACAAGGGATTGCTCTGTTATTCACCAGAGTACCCTGCACAATGTCAGGGAAAAAGGGTGGGGTGGGAGTAGGTCCATGCAAGGAATGAATATTAGTGATCAGCAGGTATGCTCATAACCACAACACACAAGAGGACACTTCTTAAACTGAACTAGAATATGCAACATGAGTAGCCAAAGAAGCAGAATAGCTGGCCACAGCAGACCTGTGAAAGTGGACTAGGAGAAAGAAAATGGTTGCAGTGACATTACAGAATTTCCTTAGGAGGAAGTATCTTCTACTTGTTAGAGGAGTCAAAAGCTTGGCCCTCAGGAGAACAGGAGTAGGGCTACCTGCTTAAAACCCCTGATTTTCAGTACTCACTCCAGGACCTGCTCGTGCACCTGGATGGCCTGCTCCACACAGCTGATGTGGAGATGTATCATCAGAGGAAGTTATCATCTCTCATCTTTAAATGGATTTGCCCACAAAGAGGAGGCTGCGTGAAATGTTGTGGGTTTTTCCCACTAGTATAGTGAGAAGAAAATGCCTGCCTTTGCCTCTTTACCACCTGGCCTTCCCCTGACATGTCAGCACATCTAAGATCTGGATGAAAGGTCTGGAGGAAAGGCAAAGGTCTGGGACTTGGGCTAATGTTGTGGATGTCAAGTCCTTTTTGACAGTGTGTATCTGAGATGGATGTAACAATACTGTTGGGGGACAAATGTCCTTCTCATACTTCTCATTAGGCTTCAGTGCTTGAGGTCATGTCCCTGTTATTTTTGTCCATTTTTGTACAAAGAACTGTACCTTGTCTTATTCTTCTTGTAATCCCTAGCTTTAGTACTCTCTCCTCCCTTATACGAGGAGACTGGTACCTATGTATGTGATTTGCATGTGTGTATATGCAGTCACAAACACATCTTATACATAAAAAGTCTTGGTAACAGCAGCATTGTCATCTTATCATATATTAGGCTTGACAAGGTTACTTTCAAGGGTTTTTTACAGTGAAGCAGTAGTATTTTTATGGCTTTATATCTGGAATAGCAAATATGGGAACTGAAGAATACATCTGTGAGGACCCGATACTGTTCTAATTTTTCTGCTTCTCACATTAGGAATTTTTGGTAGAAATCACTCATTAAAGTTGATTCAGTGAGATGTGGTGCAGTACTACAATTCTCTGGTGAATTGCATACATCCTTACTGTGACACAAAATAAATATTTCACATGGAAAATATTTTCTGAGCAATAACCATTTGGCAGACATGCACTGTCCAGAATAAAGCTGGGGAGAATTTGTTGATGCCCACAACAGGATAGCAATGATTATATGAAAAATTTCATGCTGAAAGTTTATAAATCACTTTAATAGTTGTCGGGTGTGCTGTTTGATGTTGTACACTTCTACAACATAGACATAAAGAAAAGACACAGCATGTTTGCATTTACCTTGTCCTAGAAGCAGCTCTGAAAGTTATGGTTATGTTGTTAATAAAATGCCTAGATTGTGGTACATGCTGTGTGTCTGCTTGCATATTCATATATAGGTAATTCTTGAATGTCATGAGCCATCAGGTGAGACTTAGAGGAGCTGATCACAAAATAATAGCTCATGAAGCTCTGACACCGTGTAGCTGCGCTTGTGAGTGTGGAACGCAACTCAGGGTCTGAAGTGTGTCTCCGTGGGCTTCTTGCCCCACAGCACAAGCTAGCCCATACCTCAGCTGTGTAGGGCTAGTGCTCTTTCTGGGGCATAAGGACAGACCCAAAGGCTTCCTGCTGCTACATGCAGGTTTCTCATCTAAGTGTAATAGTTGTGTTCGAAGTTGGCTTAATCAGATGCGGACACTGTCAGGCTGTGTTTGACAAAAATATGTTTCTACAAATGAAGTGCTAATGGAAGTTACACAAGAGAACACTGAAAACATAAAACCAAGTGGCTCTGGCAGAGCAAAGCATGTGTTCAAGACACTTTTTCAGCATAATATCATTGTTGGGTTAAGCTGCTCCAAGATGGAGCTACCACCAAAAAGGGTGATTATGCCTTGCTCCTAGGTACATATTCTTGCTACCTCTTTCCTATTGAAACTAGGAATTGTTTGGCAAGACGGATCAACTTGTTGATCTGGTTGAAAACTATGCCTTCAAGAAAGAAATATCGGCCTTCAGTAAGATCAGAGGCTGACGTGTCTCATGGCTGAGGGATCACTGCAATCAGTGCAAACGCATGGCAAGCTTGAGCAGCTGGATGTCCCGGGAGGAGCAGGACTGCTCCTTTTAACAGCAACATGGCCTAAGTTTGGCTCAGGGTGATGCTGAGACCATATCCTCACTTAGGATCCCGCCTTGTTTCAGCTCAGTGCTGCTCCTGCCTCTCGGGGGGATAACAGAGCTCCTGACACAAACAGCTCTTGACCTCTCTCAAGAAGAATCTCTGTTTTGGCAAGCAAAAGTCTTAAGAAACCATAATTACAATTTATGCTTCTGCATTTCCTAACTGAATTGGACATGATTCTTATTAATTGAATCCTTCTTTTTTTCTTTCAGCTACAGTTGGGGACATTTGCAGGCTGGCTTCAAGTCCTCTGAAGGTACGAGCAGTCTTTATGGAAATTTTAGCTAAACTGGTACAGCTACAGAGTTACATCCTCATCATTGAGGGAAAATAAATGAGGGAAAATAAATGACCATTAGATCTACCTCCTCTGAGCAGCCCTCACAGCCTACGCCTCCATTTAAAATTATCTTAGCACCCATTTTTGTGGGGCTGGTGTATTACTCTGTGACCTCTGCCTGCCTGGTCCCAGAGAGTTATTATGGACATCTACCATGTAAAGATTTCTTTGCTTACTCTGTGGGGAAGTGAACTCCAGACAAAAATAACTCTCTCTCTGCCTTGGTTACAGTATGAAGCAGTTTCTCTTTGTTAACTATAGCTGAGCTTGTAGAAAACATTAAGTTTTATATTATCAGCTTTTCTTTGTGCCTGAAACACCTTGGAAAAGAAGGGATTTCATGGCCTTCTAAAAGCTGTACTAAGAATAGTTGTCAGAAGTAAACCGATTCATAATCAATATTGCAAGGAAGGCATGCTTGATGCAATGGAAGTATGTGGCAGAGGAGTGAAATAAACCCATTAAAGGAACTAACAGCAGCCTCCATATATAGAAGTTGGTGGTAATAAATACCAATAAAATAAAATTTAAATAGCTGATAAAAATTAAATCCATGATTCTGGTGACTGATATGTGATTCTTTTTCTTTTCCTTACTTACCTCCCTACCCTACCGTAAGGCACCTAAATAAGACCTAGATTGTGTAATGGAAATGTTCCAGCTGTTGTCACTTGAGAAAAGACTAGAGGCATCTCCACAGAGAGGCAAAGCTGTTGCACTGCTGAATGTTGTATCCCCTATATTTTTTATGTCTAATTTAATAGTGGAATGGAGTTTGTACCCTTGGCTTTCTCTTCAGCGCTTGCGATGAGCTATGTGCTAAAGAGCGGGGCTCATGAGGGCCATCACAACTAAGTTCTCAGTACAAGACTATGTTAAGAGAGAAATGGGAAAAAACAAGGACAAAGGTTAGTCTGTTCCTTTTAGGTAGGTGGCTTTCTGTCTTTCACTGGACCTCTAAGGAACTATCTGCCCTTCCCGACTCCTTTTATAAAACAGCCCTGATGTAAATCAATATTGTTTTTTTTATTTTAAAACACTGGTGAAATTTAAAAGTATCCTTTTTTCAGCCAGCTGTTACCTCCTGGTGTTACAGCACATGATATCATAAAGCATGTAAACAACTGAAACCCATTCTCTGCTAGTGTCAGGAAGACTGGCAGTGCTTTAGCAGAAGCATGGGAACTGAAACATCAGTTGGATCTCTCTTGGGAAAGAGGTTGGGGAGGAAAAAGGAAAGGAAAGAGTGAGTCAAGGAAGCCAGAGGGACAGGGGAGACTGGCAGAGTGACAAGCACCTCTTCTCAGCATCAGTCTCCACTTTTAATCCTAAACTTTCCCCAAACCCTCCGTATGTTACTCCACTCCAGAAAATCTTCAAATCAAGAGTCAAATTGCATTATATGCAACAGGGTGCTCCTTTTCAAGATGCACCAAAAAATAAGCCTAAGACAATTTAAATAGATTAAATCCCAGAGCGGGGGGAGGGGAATGTTTATATTTTTACTTTGGGCTTTTAAACTATTCTCTGCCAGGTTAGTATATGACATTTGCTAACAAAATTACCTTTTAAATAATGGCCAGATCTACAAACCCACAAAGCAAGTTCTGCAATAAAGTGACTGTAGGCCTCCGCTAGTATCAACAGCGAAGCAGTCATGGTCAGTCAGTTGCATAATCCCCCAGGTCAGATCAGGGCTGGGTCCACCCCTTGTGCTGTGCCAAGTTCATCGACGCCTGGGCATTAACACACCTGGCTCTTGTGAGAGGTTCTGTCCTCAAGAGTTGCAAAGGTACTTTTCAAAATGTTAATCAGTGAGCTTGGAAAGTATTGCCATTCTCATTTTACAGGTGGAGAAACAGATATGGAGAGGTTAAGTGGTTTATTGAAGGTCTTAGAGGAAGTAGGTGGCACAGCTGAGAGTGTAGTTAAAGACAACTAAGTGTCATGACCTTGATCTAAGTGACACTTTCTTTGGAAGGCATCTCACTATTCATATCTGCTCTTCTGTATAATAGAGATACTTAATTCCAATTACAGGAAAGGAGAATTAGAAGTGATCAATTATGGGAATAAGGCTAAAATCAGTAATATAATAGAGGAGGATGTTTACTGCTGAGAAGAGCACGATGTTAAGTAAGTCGGGAGTATGAACACTACTAGTTCTGACTTCTGCAAACAGACTTTGTTAAATTGGCAATTGGCACAAGGGATCCTCTGCTGCATTTCCAGATATGGGCTTAGTTTCCCCAAGGCTGTCTTCCATGCATTCATATAAACTATGACTTCCTGAAAATAAAAATAGCTTTGTTAAACTGTTTTCATTAAACTATGTCAGATTGCATGAGGCAGGAAAAAAATTTCTTTGCATAATAAAAGTTTCTGTCTAGTAATAAGACATTCTACGACTTAAAACATATGCAACGTCCTGAGCCTCCTCTCATGTTCACCAGTTTAACTCTAAATGGAATGAATGCTACTTTTCTCCACACTTAACTTTCTTCTCACACTGAAGCTTTTAACAACACTAAAAACCTAAACCCTACATCTGAATTCTTCTATCAGACAGAGAAGTGAAACAACTTAAAGCAGTATCAGCATTTCATATTTTCTTCTCTGTGCACAGCAGGACTTCACTCTACATGCAACTTTGTGAACAGTCTCACTGAAGGCAACTGAACTGTTCCCATACAAGGGGATAAAGAAGAAGAATGCATCTTTTTACTTGTGAGGCAGATAGATTGTCATTCTACAGATATCCACAGGTCATGTGTTTGGTGAAATTGTAGCTCCGGAGGCTGACTGCCAAGTCACCAGCACTCCCTTCAGAACAGGCGCTCGCTGAGGGCAAGCAGCACAAGATAGAGCACTGTGAGAGGCAGTGTCAGATAAGAGTAGCTTTGCATTTTCAAACATGCTAAATGAATGAGACAACTTGTCCGTGTGAAGTTTGACATGGCTGTATGAAGGGTAAGCCTTAATAATGTATTAGAGTTATTGCAATGATATTTTCAGGGAAAAAATTAAAAAGGAAAGCTAAATCCTACAGAAGTCTCCTGAGATCCAAACATAAGCAACATGCTATTCCATCTTCCTGAGTTTATTTGCAGGCCTGGATCACAGGGGAATGTTTGGAGTGCATTTTGTCTGTCCACCACAACATGTGTTTCAAGCGAGTTAGGGAATGTGGTTTTATTCCCTTTTTGTGCTTAAAAAGGGACACTTTGCATTACCAAAGAACGGACGTTCGTTCAGTCTAGCCCAGTCAAAAGCACAAGCCAAGGAGATTACCTTGCTGGAAGAGGACACTGAAGAAGGGTCCTCTTCTTCCATGGGTACTAATTTCACTCACCCCTGTCAGTAGCTCTCTGCCTTTCACTTCGGCATTGCTGCAGGAGGTCTATAACTGTTTGTAATTGCAAACCCACTTCACCGTTGAAAGCAAAGAGACAACAGGGAAAGATATGTAGGACAAGCAGCAGCTAAGAACACAGCTTTCTGCTGCACCTTGCTGCCAGCCTGAGGAGAAATTATAGAGCTATGCACAACATTTTCTCCAATAGTTATTTTATCTGGGGTAACAGAAGCATGAAATGAGAGAAAGTCAGCTTGCAGAATTAGCAGCCTTGCAGTATTAGCATCTTGTGGCCATATAAAGACAGCAGTCTCTAAAGTTGCTTCAGTTGTTTCACTCCAGATAGCACCATTGGCAATGATTCAAGAACAAAAAAGGAATTACAGCAGAACCACTGATACAAAAGGGAATAAAGGAAAACAACGGGGATGTTTTTAATGAACCACTTGCCCTGTTATAAGCAGTTTTCAAAAGTTGTTCTTCTGATCAGTTTATATTTATACTCTTTGAGTTGCAAATCTGCTCTTGTTAGTATGCACCAGTGACTCAGTTTGTAAGGCACTTCTCCATATTTTACACCCTCACAGGAGTTTACAGTTGTTGGAGCCTCATGGAACTGATTCTGTCTGTCAACCATGCATGCATGCATGTCTATTTGATGTAAATATTTATTCTCTGTAGAAACTACAACAACCAAACAGTCCTTGAATGGCCAGGGTCCAACAATCTAATTTTTGAACAGTATGGAAGTGAAACATTCTGTGCCCAGCTGTTCAATTTACATCTTTTGTTACATCACTAAATTCAGATGGTCTAAGTTAATTTTTAGGCACTTCTACATTTTGAAGTCTCTGTGTCACAATAGGTTTATCTGAAGCTTAAGTATATATGAATACAGTTTTCTTTTCTGTATTGCCAAATGAGGATCCAGCAGTTATCTTTTTCAAATGAGTAAAATAGAAAATAAATAAATATCCTATGTGCAGGGTGGGATTGTAAGATGTCCTGAGTATAGGTTGGGAAGCCAATGATCCTGAGTTCTGAGACGGATTAGAAGTCACTTTCAAACTTTGATGACAAAGTTACATATGTAAATCCATATTTAGGCATTATAATAGGGTACAAAATATGTCAGGGCTGCTTAGAAGAGACAGAAAGCCTAACACACTCTTGCCAAGTTTTGTCCATGGGTTGCTACAGTCTGCTGCGTGATGTGCTTACTCTAAATCTGAAATAGTTCAGAAAGACAGCTTCTACATGAGGAAGTAGCATGGTGCAGCAGCAGCAGTGCAGTAGAGCAAAGCAGTAGTGCAGAGGACCCAGTGTCTACACTACAGACCTTTTGGAGGTTTTGGAAGACAAGTGCAGGTGTGAACTAATTGGAAATTCCTGAATCCTCAGTGCTTTAAAAGAAAAATTATTATAAGCAAAAGAGACGATTGGCAGAAAGAAACTGCTGGAAAATATGCCTGTGGCTAAATTTTGTTTCCCTTTTCTTCCCTTTGGATTATAGTTCTGCATGAACTGAGCACCAGCAAAGGCATTTATTTCAGTGTTAAATTTGGTTGAAAAAGACCATTTTGATAAAAACCTGGGGAGAAAGATTTGTCTTTCAGTGGGTAGCCTGAAACTGTCCTGACCTCCTCCTTCACGATTGTTTCTCACTTTAACTTGCTGCATCTTGTTCTGCTTCTTGACTCTGAGCTCCGCAAGGCAGGATCTATTTCTACTTCTGTGAGAACTTTCTTATTTTGGTTTTGAACATGACATAGTGGGGCTTTTGGATGCTGGCCCAAGGCAAACAGTAAACAGCAACAAAACTAACAGTAATCATATTTAATATCCTGAGCTTCCATTATATTTTCAGCCTGCTCCAGTTCCCTGTCTTCAAAGCAGTTTACCACCTTAGGAAATGAATGAATACACAGACGTTTCCTGCTTCTGTAGATTCAGTTTGTTTTGCCTGTAAAAATTGTATATGCAGCAGTCATATATGGGTGAACTCTAAATGGACAGAAAAGCCAGAGAAACTGGTATCTTATTCAGCCACATACATATAAGTAGTTATAAAATTTGAACTGAAATTTGACAGTTGTGAGATTTTCTAACATTAGTATGGGACAAACAGACTGTGTCTACACTGTGGGGTAAGTGTGCTTTGTGGCACATCCCATGTTCTGGTCCCCCAACATGCTGAACATAGGACCTGCTGGAGCACATTGCAAGTCCCCAAAGGGCTGCTAATCCTGGTTAGCTCTATATTAACAAGGAAGTTACAGCTGGGAACAAGAGGCAGGCATGGTGTGTTCCGATATCCATGGCTGTATCCCAAATCTATCCTGGCATAAGTGTGCACTCCTAGATTGAGGCACTGGAAAGACAGTCACGACCCAATCAATAATATATGGTGAAATGCATGTAATTGATGGTAGCAGGTAAACATTAAATTCTCAGCAAAGCTGAGGCACTTTCTGAAACAGAATCTGGCCTGTTCCTGGGTTATATATTTGCATGTGTCAAAGAACCTTTTGATACAGAGGGAGTTTTGGGGAGGGAGGGGGGAATTTTATAGCTTCAAGAGGAGTGTTTGGGTCATGTGTATATGTGTGTGTGTGTTCTTTCTAAGTCTCATTTGAGAGAAGTAGGAGGAGCAAATTTGTAAAGGAAGACCAGAGTGTATTTAATTGTTCTGTTCCCACACTATATTGGGCATAATAAATGGAGCATGAGCTCTATGTCTCTAATCTGATACTTTGAAAGTCCCTCATTCTCTTTTTGCCCAAGGCAGATGTCTATTCTCCTATTAAAGTTCCTCTAAAACTAACTAAGCTTAATCCAGCTCCCATTGAAGTCAGTGGGAATTTTAAAATTGATTTCACTGGGAACTGAAATAGGCCTCTAGGATACATCCTTGCATTATTATTTATTTCTTTTTTTGTCAGATTATGTCATCATAAGTACCTCTGCATTCTTGAGGAAGTGGCATGAGAGATAGGTAAAATGTTTCACTTCCCAGGAAATCTCTCGGTTTTTTCCAAATCTAGAATGAGTTGGGGAAAAAACCCAGAAGACCACCCCAAATCTGTCCTATGTCCCAAACGAGTTAGTACATTTTTTTGTTTAAACCCCTGTTGACATATGCCTACATATTAAACCCAGTTTACCACTACAAATATCTTACAGATAAAGTATCTTACAATACCAATCTGTAAACTTTAGCTAAAGGCTACCAAATGTTTTTTGTCAAAAATTTCCAACCATTCCTGAGTGGTGGAAATCTGCTTGTGCTACATTACAGGGAAAGCTCTGACAGCTCTGTGGAACAGGTTTGAGCAGCACTGCTTGCCAACAGCACGTCTTTGCCGTTGTTCCCACTTGTTGTCAACATTACTGAAGTTGCCCTAGCACTGACAATGTTTAGGTTAAAAAACACCTTTGCACAAAAGCTTAGTGCTTGAGTGGATTAAAATGTTTTTTTAAACATGATCCCACATTGCATGGGTAAATTGCGCCAGCTATTTTCCAGCAAGATTTTGGTTTAAGCCCAGATCTGGCTATCAGCGTTTGAAGTGCCTTAGGGACAGGACCTCAGAATAGAACTACTATGTACAACCAGATGGTGACAAAACTGTAAACATTTGGGGGAGTCGTGAAGCAGAATGTTGTTCCCAGTCCTTTGCACACTGAAGCAAGTCACTTGCTTTGGGTGTTCTACAGACCCTCTTCTGCCCAATAAAACTACCAAAACAAAGCCTGTAACAACAGCCTGTGTGATACAGTTAACATTACCCCCTGTTTTGAATTCCTTGCTCCCTGGATAGGGCAATGCAGTGTGTTAACAACCAGCACATCTTAGCTGGTTCTGGTTTTGTCACACAGGTAGGCTGCATATGGTCTCAGTGAAACAAGTGGGGGTTAACCTGCTTCCAAATGTGTATTTGGACCAACAGGGCTAAAAATACAGAAACCAAAAGGGAAACAATCACATGGTAGAACAAAGCACCAAAGTACATACTGACTTTTCAAAATTATACATCCTTCTATCCTCCAGGGCACAATCCTATTTAGGTATCATTGCCATGTACGGCTCAGCTGTGGATTGCTTGAGGAAAATACCCTTTACAGTTTCAGTGCAGTATTCCGCATAGAAATCCTTGGAATGTTTTCCTAAATATATAAATGGGAGGGACATTTTATATAGTGGTTCCCTGCTGCCATCCTCCATGTTTTCACAATAACATTTTTTTAAAAAAAATTATTTATGCACACTGTAATCAGTCTCTTTGTCAGGGATTTTCAAAGTGGAAAACAATTCATCAGTCTTTTGCTTAGACCATTTCTGGGATGTTAGAAAAGTAACAGTTATATTATTTAGCAAGGGCTAGCCTGTCAAACTCCCGAACCTTGTCCAGTAGCACATTTGCTTGTCTTATGAATAGCACCTATGTTAGTGTGCTTTGTTTACAGAATGAGCTGTTCTGGAGTGCATAGCTGTAATCCACTCAGGTACAATAAAAGCCATACTGCTTTTTAACAAGGGATGTTGCTGAAGTTGCTGTAAATTTCAATAGGAGTTCAGTATCTGGAGCACCTCCAAGATCTGGCTCCTAATTTGGAACCTGAATTACATTTAGTATCTGTTTAAAACCTAGATTGGTTTTAAGTTTGTCCACCCAGTTTTATCATGCAATGCCTGCTTTTTCTTTGCAATTACTCAGAATCCACCCAAAATTGCAGGATATGGGTATGCCAATTAGCAGCAGCTGAATGCTTCTATTTACAAGGGAAAATCAGGTGTGCGTTCCTGCAATTTTTTACAGAAACTTACTTGTATGAATTAGTGTGGTGGTTTTATTACTTTCACCACAAATATTTTCTCTGAATAGTTCCATAACATGGTGGAGGTAAGACTTGGGTCCAAGTGGTGAATTCTGAATGGCCTGAGATTTCTCTGAATGATTGCAAGGGAAGATATTCCTTTGCACCGCAGTCACTCGTGCTGTGCTACTGTGGCTGTCCCACAAAAAACGAGGTTCCAGAAATATGGGAAATACAACACAGAGCAATAAACCTTACTTAAAACTACTTTCAGTGCCATTCAAAGTGTTAGTTATCATAATAAAGACCATCTAAGGTCTTGTCCCATTGGATGGAGGCCTGATACAAATGCCACTGCAGTGGGAAGGAAGCTTTGGCCGTCTCACCCTCATTACAGTAGTGCCAACCTACTGCGCTGCTCCTGCTGCTGGCTGCCAGGTAAAACCCCGAAGGCATGGCAGCAAGCTGCTGCCACTGAGGGCTCATACCTCTGAAACCCAATTCTTCTGACACTTCTCAGAAAGCCATACTTGATAATCTTTTAGTTTGCAACCTACCAATTAATTCATACAGGTGAACTATTTGGTTTTTTTAAGCATGACTTCTAAGGCATTAAATCCCCTTATTGTAGAAATATATGTATATTTACTTTTGACTTTGGATATAGCAGGATTGTAATTAATTCAGGTTAGGTATCCTGATGCTCTGTTCTGTTAGACAGTATATTGCTACAGAAAGCTCAACAGTTACATCTGAGGAAATCTTCCCATGTTTCACATGGTTGTGAGGAAAGGAACTAAATGAAGATTAAATATAGACTAGTAAAGGGAAAGAAAATGGTTGATTAAATGCTGTTTTCTCAATTTTATGCCATAGGGAAGAAAAGGCAGTCACTGAAGACAGAGAGGAAATAGAGTTTCAGAGAATATTTGGATTTACAGTGTGATTAGCTGGCAGAACTTACTGCCACCATGTATTGTTAAAGGCATAAAGCTGGAAAAAATGTCTTTTGGCTGCCTATGACAGCTATGACTTTCATCATGTCAACTGGGCAATTGGATAGTCCCATGTTCAAGGTCAGTTCTCCCAAATGTGCAATTCTGAGATGTCTCTAAAGCTATTTTCCTGTTACTCTATTTGCTCTCTCTTTCAGTTTTGTGCTAGAGTTTCTCTTTTTTTTGTGTCTGCATAAGTAAGGTTTTTCTCACTGCAGTTGAAGCAGTGCATGCTGTGTATGTCCGTGTGTTTGTCATAAAAAGGTAAAGTCCCAGCCTTGTACATCCCTACAAGTTTCATTAACAGAGGTAGCCCAAGAGATAAGAGAAACTCTGCCCAAGAGATGGAAAACTACAGAATGTTATTTCTCTTTATTAGACTGTGGAGAAATCACGCAATAGAGGCTTTGTGAACCTCTCCACTGCAAGAAAAACTTTGGTCATTTGACTTTTTACAAGACAGCAGCGAATCAATCACAGAACTGAAACCCTAAGAAACTAGAGTTTATGGGTTCCAGCATTCATGGAACCTCAGACTGTTCTCTTACTGTTAGTGCATCTTAGTCAAATTTCAACCAATATGCATACTTTTGTCTTTTTTGGTAGTTTTGGCACAGATCAAGATTTCACTTCCCTTTGCAAATCTGAGACTAGCATTCAAAATGGATGTTATCATCCATTTACACTTCAGGAGAATATTCTCCTACTGAATACTATGAGCAACGTCCATGTGAATTGTACCCCACTGCCAGTGTTGTTTGCTGCATCAGTGGGCTTGTTCAACTCAGCAATAAAAAGGCAGGTGTTTGGGCCCAGCCCTGTGCAGACACCCGTGCCCTGTTGGGGCAAACTCTGTCTGACAGTGCAGCCGGAGATGCAAAACTGCACCTTCCCAGAGAATGAATCACTGAGGCTGTTGGTGTGATGATAAAAAAACCTGTGTAACCTCACACGTGCATTTTCTGTGGTGTGGATAGCATTTGAGTTTAATTTTTGAGGCAATTTCATATATATCCTGCCTCCGGCTTGACCTGAGAGTTTTCTGAAATTCTCCCAACGCTGCTAGCAGTCAGTGGGATTCGTGTTCTAGGAAAAACTCGGCATGTTTTTCCTAGCACATCATCTAGTTCTGTTGTGAGCCTCACCTCTTTTGACCGGTACTATGGACACGAAATAAACACCTGTACTTAATGATAATACTATCTGAAATCCCAGTTGCAAGTTCAAAGAGCATATGCTTCAGGGCATACAGTCACTGTTCAGGTGCTGAGGACGGTTGTTTTTTTCTCATGAATATGAATATCCAGTTTAAAACCAATGTCATCAATCTTTGGTGGCCTAGGACTGAAAGCAATTCCAACTTAATCTAGCAGGTTGGCAAGAGATTAAAAAATACCAGCAATATATGAGTTGATGCAACTTACTGCCAGTTACCTAAAGAAGGAAGCCATCATAATGGAGCGGCTGATGGCACAGCCAAATACTGCTGCAAGCAGGCTTTTAGTACTGCCTATCCATCAGCTGAGTAAGATTCTGTTCACTTGTTTAAAATTAAATAATGAAATTAACCTAGCTACAATAGACACTGTACAGCATAGGGTTAAAAAAGAAAAGTAATGGAAAAGATACACTGAAATTTATAAAGTGGAACTGAATATGAAAGATACTGGTATAAAGAAAAAAGACCCAGACACACAAGGCGCCGTGTTAGGAAGCTGAGCATGCAAGGTAAAAAACTGGTCTCACTGAAGACAGTGGCACGTCTTCCACTAAGTCATTCAAGTTCTAAGGTCAGCAACAGATTGGGGTACTCCCCTGTGTTTAGGGACCAGAAAATGTTTCGTGGAGATGACAGAATTCACCTTAGAAACACAAAATAACCCTGATACTGGATACAGCATCCTGTTGTATTTTTTTAAAGTCAGAAATAGAATTATTCTGAAAGTATTAGGAATGTTGGTTTCCTTTTAATGTTCCTTTTTGGAGGAGAGGGGAGAAATGGGTTTGAACAGCTTAAAGTAAGAAAAAGCAATGGGGATTTATATTGTTACCAGATGAAGATTTGCCATCTTGTCACCATTCCTCAGTTAAGTTGAGCTGGTCCTGCAGCAGCAACAGGCGGGTTAATAGCAGTGAGAATGTGAGTCCACCTGGTCTACAGTTCAGAACAGGGCTGGTACGGTCGCATTCAAAAAACAGTGAGTACAAATCTTTAACAGAAGTTGCAATTAAAAAATTAAAAAGAAAAAGAAGAATAACTTAAAGAACAAAGTCAGGGGAGCAACGTCAGTTTTCAAAGTGCTGGCTGGATGCTAGGAAGGATGATTGTAAACAGTTCAGAGACCTAATAAGTCACTGACCCACAGCTCCTGTTGACTTCAGAGGACGTTTTCCCAGATGAATAAAAGCTTCCTAGGTAAATACTTGAATCGAGCCAGCTGCACTAATGAGGTAAGTCTGTAAACCTCTCTGTGCCATTAGCAAGGCACCTAGGAATATTAACAGCGATGGTGAGAAAAATTAGACATCACAGAGGATAGCAGGGGGGTTCTTCCCTTTCCCGGGCCATTCTACCCAGTTTCATAGTAGCATGTTGCAAAGCCTGTAAAACACAAAGCCTGCTTTTTAGAGTGCCTAGTGGAATGCCCCCATCTCTGGTAAAACAAATAAAACTATTATTTTCATAACCAGGAAAACAAAGTTAATCCCTAGAGCTTCTGAAATAATAATGAATTTCAAAAGTGTAGAATCATTTATTATTTGTATCACAATGGCAAGCAGAGAAGCCAAATTGGGAGTTGCTTAATACCTGGCAATGTGCAAACATAGCACAAGCGTAACAGAAATACGTAACCTAAACAGACCGGATAGACGGAGAGTGAGAGAGGAAACAGAAGTGCATGTTAAATAATCACAATTTTCCAATGCAACATACATGCACAGAATGAAAACTAAGGGAGGTTACAGAAAATATGTTAGAAATCTAATTACTAGCCCTGGTTCTTCCAAGTGTAGAAAACACTGTTGTTTACAGGATTGCATTTCTGACAGAAAAAAAGGACAATGAATGAAGGTACCATACAGAGGTTTCATTGCAGGCTTACCATGAAGCAGGTATATCACTGCAGCTATTTAGCAAGCTATCCTTTCTGATAGAAACAGTACTATTACCTCAGAAAATCCCTTTGGATTTTCACCCAGTGAGCTGCTTTTGTTCAAGGATCTCGTTTTTATTATGCAGAGAATCTCTGAGTTACTTTGCCAAGTTCAGGTCTTTACATGTTGAGTGAGAAGTGCCTGAGTCAAGAGGACACACATTCTTTTCCATTCTCCCCACACTTTCTTGGTGACTGGTAAATGTGCCTCGTGCTACTTGGTGAAAGAGCACTTCAGCTTGTGTTTCAGGTGTCTCGGTCTAATTCAGAAAAAGACATATGCTACCTATAAAGCTATAAGGCAACAGGCATGGTACATTAGCTTCCACATGGACAGTTATACAAGGCCATGCGGAGGGCCTTGTATCCAAAATGCATGCACGTTCAGAGAGTTTGCTGGGACTTCCAGGTGAAACTTTTGCCTCTTCTGGAAAAAGCAAGTTTTTCCCTTACCCGGACTCATTCTTAGGGAAGAACCATTTAGAGAAAACACTGGAAGGTGAATATCCCCACTAGCTTCCTCTTAGCAGAAGAGAAGACAAGTAAGAAGCTAGCCTTTCTTCTCCACCCCCACTACCCCAACTCATTGGGCTGAGCCCCTCTTAAAGTTCGTGGTTATGACTTACCTTCAGCTTTGGTCATGAACAGACCCTTGCAACCGACTGAATAAGCAGAGTGTAACACGTTCCCTCTTGTTAGCTGAGCCACATTAACGGGCTGTACTTCTGATTCCTCGCCTGTGGCAACTGCAAAACAAAACCACATTTGCCTAGGCTGCTGTCACCAAGGTACACAGTTGCCACAGGCAAGGAATGCAGGTATGGTCAGCTAGCGCGGCTCAGTGAATAGCTGCATTAGCCACTTGTAATTGCTGGTCCACACCTTCACTGACTTGTATATGTCTACACTAGAAACAGAGGAATCCTGTGGTGTTTATGAGTGTTATACACACACAATGCTATTTAGTCACAGCTAACGTGTTCATTTTACTGTTTATTTCAAAAAGGGAACAATGCATTGTTAAATTTGGAATGATAAAGTAATTTTTCCCTTTTTAAAAGCAATCTTTTTTTTCTTTTTTTTTTTTCCACAGACACCATGAAAGCTAGCAATAATGGATATCTGTTTGCCATGTTTGGTATGCTAAATAGCAATCACTCTGTCCCACAGGGTGGGAAGAATCATAGAATCATAGAATCATCGAATCATTATGGGTGGAAGAGACCTCAAAGATCATCAAGTCCAACCGTATATCCGATGCCACCATGCCCGCTAAACCCACTAAACCATGTCTTGAAGCACCACATCTAAATGTTTTTTTTAACAACTCAAGGGATGGTGAGTCCACCACCTCCC
>NW_009633373.1:1846-2048 GCF_000690535.1 Cariama cristata | reverse complement strand
CACCGCCGTGCAGCCTGCTGCCGGCTCGGCAATTGCAGGGCAATCCCGGGAACAATGAAGCCTCACTCTCTTAGCTCCGGACGAAACAGCCTTATTATAAAAAGGGCCGCCTGCCCGGGGTGATGGATGGACCCGCGGCAGCCGGGAAGGGCAGGAGCTGCAGGGGAGAGCCCGCGGGACTCAGACGCTGATGGGGGGTCAC
>NW_009633373.1:422-1618 GCF_000690535.1 Cariama cristata | reverse complement strand
TGGCCAAGTGTTTCCCGCTTTGCCCTCTTAATCGGCTTTTTGCTGCTCCTTTTTTCCCCCGACTCAGAGGGAGGAGATTCCTCACCTCAGACGTTCTCAAGCCGAGGCTGAGGCGGACGGACGAGGGCTCACCCCCAGCCTTGCCACCGGGACGTGGAGCCCCAGAAGCATCCCGGAGCTGCGAGGCATCCTCAGCCCGGGGGACATCAGGGCCGAGACGATAACCTCAGCGTTTAACCCACGCTACAGAACCTCCCCCCCCGGCACTGCTGCCCTTCGCCTTTCCCTCCCCGCCAGGCACTCGTTTTAGTTGGGGGGGACGTTGGCAAGCTGTTTGGAGGTTTTATGTTAAAATCCGCGGGGTAGGAGGAAAGAGGCTTGGCGCCCGTGAATATTCTGTGGGAGGAGATGGATTAGTGTCTGAGATGTATCTGAAGGGCTTTCCGAGGGAATTATTTATGGTGGTAACAAGTAAGCACTCATTTAGCTTATATTATACATTATACAAACAAGGCGTTGAGCTCTGGAAGTTAAGGCAGTAATGCCACTCTAAATTAAATTCATCAGTGCCTTAATTACGATCTATATTTAGCTCTCAAGTAAGGGGAGTGGAGCTGAGGGTTGGACGCTGTGCGGGGGGCGACCCCGTGCAGCAAGGAGCACGTGGTGGGCACTCGGCGGGTCGGGGCACCCGCTTCGTGTGATGCCCCTGGGAAGTTTGGGAGGGAAAAGTTAACTTGGCAACAACGGGAATACGAAAGCAGCCGAGGATGCGGCTTTCTTCTCCCGCCTCCTGCTTAATCAGCGGCTACAGCACGCAGCTTTGATCCCAGAAATCAAACCCCCCATCTGATGGGTGAGTTGATGTTACACTAATCCGGGTTGATCGAGCTGAGATAATTATACTTCATCCAGGTTTCCTGGGACTTTTGAATAAATATTGATGCACAGCTGTCCCCCGCTCAGGTACGTACGGCGGAGAGCACTTTGCCGGCTCTGGGCTTGCCTTGCGCCGGCGGACGGGCTGGCACCAGGACCGGCGTCGGGGTGGGGGATGCTGATACCCACTGGTGGTCCTCCCGGCGCAGGAATCGAGTCCAAGGTCCCGCTCAAGCGCCAGGCCAGGGGCCGTGCGCTCATTGTCCTTCTCCAGAGCGGCACGGCACCCGGCCACGGGACCCTGCCTGTCCTGCCTG
>NW_009633373.1:0-348 GCF_000690535.1 Cariama cristata | reverse complement strand
TGCTGCAGGAGAGGCAGCAGCGCCGGGACCCTCCGGTCCTCATCCCCAGGGCTGGCGGTGGGGCGAGGGGTGGCTGTGACCGGGAGCCCCCAGCAAGGGGCTGTCTGAGCCAACTGGGGAGTGAAAGAGATGCGAGAAAACAAGCTAATCAAATTATACATTCCTAAGAAGCATTTATAAGCTGTGTGCATTCTTTAATCTTAATTAGAAATCTTAGCAGCTCCTGCCGACTCTGTAATCAACGTTTGAACGCGGCTGACCCCCACTGTGCTAACCTTGAGAGTCTTGAGCAGGTATTTGATGAGGGAGCTGGGGAAAGAGCCGGCTTTGCCGTGCTGCTTGTGGCGG
>NW_009633372.1:593-841 GCF_000690535.1 Cariama cristata | reverse complement strand
ATGGGGCGTCCTGGGGGTGCATGGGGGCGCGGAGGGCCACCTGGGGCTGTACAGGGGTATATGGGGCATCCTGGGGCTATACGCAAAGGCACCCCGTAGCATCCCTGAAGCGCACGGTGTCCCCCGGTCGTGGGGCTGGGGAGGGGACGGAGTCCCCCGCCGCGGTAGCCGCCCCGACACCGGGTCCTTGCAGAGGAGCCACGGCAGAGCACTGACGGAAGGACAGTTTACCAGACGGTGGGGGTACG
>NW_009633372.1:0-460 GCF_000690535.1 Cariama cristata | reverse complement strand
CCCCCCCCCCGCCACAACGCTGGGGTGAGGGGCTGGTGGCAGCCCTGAGGCCATGGCGAGGGGCCTTTCCGCTTTCTTTCCTTCCATCTCCTGTAGGATTTCGCCCAGCAGTCTCGGTTGGATAGGTGGTCAGGATCGGGATCGGAGGAGGCATCCTGATAAGCCATGGGGTGTAACCGGGCATCAGAAACTCAGGGTGGCTTCGTCTGGCTCCCCGAAACGTGGGCACCCCCCAGATCCTCCCCATTGCAGATCCCCCATGGGGACGAAGGAAAGAGGGCTCCCGGCAGGTGCTCCACCCCATCCCGCGGGGTGCCGGAGGCTGGGGGGAGGCTCACGTGGTTTTTGCGGGGAGCCCATGAGGCTGCGGCACTGCTGGGGGTTTGCTCCCTGGTCCCACCGGGGATGTGGGATGCTGACGGATGTCCCTGTCCTCGGTGGCTGCAGGGCCTCCGGGCGC
>NW_009633371.1:4899-6118 GCF_000690535.1 Cariama cristata | reverse complement strand
GGCCGGGGATAAGCGAGGCTCTCCAGATCCAGCCTGACTCGCCCCGGCTGCGGGTGACGGGGAGAGAGCTTGGGGTCTGGTTTTCGTTTGCAGCCATCACCCGTGCCTGCTTTTCTGAAGCCTGGCAGAAGGTTGAGCCGGATGGTACCCGCTTGGCTCTCAGAGGTGGTGGGAACCTGCCCTCAGCACAGCCCTCGGGGTTGCCAGCATCACTTACGAGCCTTGCTTTCTGAAACCTGTAGTTTCCTGGAAAGGCAGTTTAGCCCCATTAAACTTGCTTTAAGCTTTAAAGGTGGGGGTGTGTGTGAGCCAAGCAGCTTGTCCTCGGTGGGAGAAGTCCCTTATCAGGGCGACAGCGTGTCCGCTGAGGCTGGCCCGCACAGCGCGGTGCTCATCTTTGCACTTTGCCTCCCCAAGGCTGTTCCTGTGCGTGGAATCAATAGCTCCCGCTCTGCCGTGGTTGTGGGAACGGCTACGAGGCACAGGCGATTTATTTCAACTTTGTTTCCTTTAAGAGGCTGTGATTTGAATGGATGAGTGAGAACTTACTCTGTTACCAGCGATGCGTTCTTTTAAATGCACACCTCAAAAAAATGGGAAAAGAAACAAGCAAACACCTTTCTCTTTGCTGCACAGCTGTACAGGGTCCTGCCACAGACACAAGGTCAGCTTAGTTCTGCAATTGAAGAGTTTTCTTAATTTTTTTTTTGAGATTTAAGATTGCCCTACAAAAGAATCATTTGATGGGGCAAGTGTAACTGAGTATATTGAAAGTCAGCGCAACCCTTGCTGAGCGGTGGAAAAGGAAACCTGGGGGAAAATAAGTGGCAAATGGTGTTAAGCTTTCTTTTTCAATTAGTATTGAAAAGTAGTCTGTGCACTGTGGTCAACTGAAGCGTATTGCCATACACCAAAGGTTTTCTTTCAGGTTGCTTGCTGGATAAGCAGCTAAGTATTTTCCAAGTAATGACATCTAACCATATGGTGTGGGTGGCTAGTTTGTTTCTGGAAATGGTTTGATTACATCCCTTTGTGGTTGGTTGTGACATTTTCTAGAAGCGGGCCTGACAACCTTATATACTTGAGGCTTATTTTACAACAAATGGACTTATTTATTTAACATTTTTGTTT
Organism: Cariama cristata; assembly: GCF_000690535.1. NCBI lineage: Eukaryota > Metazoa > Chordata > Aves > Cariamiformes > Cariamidae > Cariama > Cariama cristata. Next base: position 4,987 of record NW_009633371.1, on the reverse strand, counting down.
AGATAAAATAAATATTTACCACAGTGTCCAGGCAAATACAGTGTGAAAAAGTAGAAAGCCAACCTGGTTCTGACTTTAATAGGAACTG
>NW_009633371.1:0-4868 GCF_000690535.1 Cariama cristata | reverse complement strand
GAAAGAGAAGGGGTGTAAGAAAAATTTGTAAATACAATATCTAAGGCAAGAAATTAAAACTGTTTATACTTACTTGATGGTGCTAGGCATTTCTGGTGGTTTCTTACAATAATAATTTGTAAGATTTTAAACATATTTCCACTCACTCTCACACTTCAAATAAGAGCAGCTTTTTAGTTAACATCTCTAAATGTAATCATTCGGAGACAGGGCTCACTAGTTTGTGATTGCATCATTTTCTTTTTTTATGGAGGAAATTCAAATTATCTGTATATACCGGAATGTTAAACTGGTGATGGATAACAAGGTAGCTTTCTGTTCCTACTGCAGTGGTGTGTTACTTGGGGACAGTGGTCAGCTTTGCCCCAAGCAGTTCCCACTTCCAAGCTGCAGAGCTAGACTGGAGTTAGCTGGCAACTGCTCAGTTTACCCACTGCAGGATTTTGGCAAATTTCTCTTTCTTTTGTTCTCTCTCACTATTAATCAATAGCGAGATCTGGTATTGCTTGCGTCACTGTGTGATTAGAAATGGATGACTACTTTCGAATTTGGGGAGACTTTTTGTCTTTTTTTTTTTTTTAAGCACAATGTGGTTCTGTGTGTGTGAACTTCCCTCCCTAAAAGCTGTCCTCCTAAATAAATGTTAGCAAGATAGAAAAATGGAAAAGCTGGAACAAAACTCTCTTAAGGACCATGAAGAAACACGGGGAGAAGTGGGACTCCCTTACAGCAAACAAAGTTTGTGTTTATAGCAAAAATCAGCTCCCCGTAGACTTAAAGAAACCATAGGTAAATGTTTCTTTTTTGGACAGTTTTTAAATATAACATGTTAAAAATAGACATGAGGGCTTTATAAACAAAACCAGGCCTTCCCTCACCCCCTGTTTTTAAAAAACATGCCCTGAATGCTTCTGGTCCAAAAGATAGCTTGTTAATACATCGGGGAACTGCCAATAATTTTCATCAGGAAATGGATCTACTTTATTGCTTTGAAATACAGGCTTTCATTTGGTGAGTAACATTAGGTGAAGTTTTAGAGATGTTTCCCATTGCCTCTTGTGTAATGTTTCCTATTGCTGAGCACTTAATTAAGCTTTTCTTTTGCCAGAGTGTGATTCCCTCCCTATCTGACTGTTTGTGATAAGAGATTCTACAAAAGTTAGAATTTCTGAATTTATTTTTTTAGTCACACACATCTCAGTTGTTATCTGAATTTTTCCCTGGTAGAATACAGAACTGTATCTATGTGGCTTTGTGGTATAAAGGACAGTACCAGGAATTGCAAACTAACATCACAGACAGAGGTATTAGTGTATTTAAAATTAAAAGTATACCTCTGTTTAGGCTGCTAGTGGGAGTAGCTGGAAACGTGTACATCACTAAATTATTCTTTCTGTAGAAACATCTCATCTTAGTTGCTAATCAGTTCCCAAAAGAATTTAAAAAGAAAAACTGTTTCATTAAAAAAAACCCCACCATCCAAAATCAAACCACTTTCTTTTGTTGCTGAAAGTGCTCTTTACTAGTTTTTCATTTAATTCCATTTTTTGTTCTCTCTCTTTCTCAACGTTGTCAAATTCTCTGGATTAAAAGCTTCCAGTTTGGCATGTGTGTAGATCTCATTGAGAAATGTGTGCTGTGTAGTAGCCTGATCCTGCTCCCGGCTGAGTGTTGTCTCCCTCTGATTTCATCAATGCCGGCTGAGGATGCTCAGCTCCTTGAGGGCTCGCTCACCCAGATTTGAAAAAGGCTGCAGAGAGAAATTGTGAATGGATAGATAAGACAGTGAATGAATGAACAAATGGTTTGGGGTTGGGTTTTTTTTTTTTGTAAATATACAGGTACTGCCAGGATGATGGCGTTCGGAGTTTCTTCTTCATGTTTTTGCAAACATTTTAGTGTTTCCTAAAAGGGGGCAGGGGGGAAGCAGGCAGCAATGTGTTCTATGTCTTGGTGTTTCCCATTAAAATACTATATGGCCCATGTGTTCTGGAGCTTGTGCCTCTCATCTGTGTGTGTTAATCTTGACATACAACAGTCCAAAGGAATGATTTTGCCTTTGTGGGTAAAAAACTCCACAGGAGATAGTAGCTGGACAATTTTAACCCATGCCAAAGACTCCTGATTTTTCTTTTAAGCCTTGCTTGTTGTTTGTATTGTTTGAGGGGAATGGGAAGCTTTCAACTAACTTGGATTTATTACAAGTGTGTGTTAAATGAACTAGAGCAGCTGCTGCAAGTAGTTTGATTTGCTTTGCCTTTTTAGATTTCTTTTTTCCTTGGTCAGAAAACTGTCACAGATACAGCGTACATCAGGGTTTGAAGTACTTTCTAGTTCCCGGACCAGTGGGTGACACAACCCGGTATGAGAAGGCACCAGCGAGGTGCTGAGTCTTGCCCTGCTGAAAAGCCCTGGTCCATGCAGGAGGTAGCACCAGGACGGAGGAGTTTCTCCTGCAGCTCTGGTGTCTCCAGCTAGCAGGCCGGCAGCTCCATGTGCAAACTTCCAGCTGTGTCCTCTGGCTTCTGGGGCAGAGAGATTTTCTACCCATTTTTCTTCCTTCCTTCTTTTTGCTCTTTTTGTCCTTCTGAGCAGTTGGACAAGTAGAAAACTGTTTGCCTTACTGAGTGACATCTGAGGCTCTGTCATTTATTTTATTTGGTTTGAGACTTGGTAGCTCTTTTCTGCTGCTACACCTTTCCCTGCCTGTGTCTCCTTTTAAAAAGTTATTTTTTCAGATAAGTAACTTTGGTGCCAGACTCCTCTGTCTTCCTACAATGGCAGCGGAGGGTTTTTTCTGCTTGATTTGACCATTTTTCGTGGGATTCTGAATGGTGACTCTGCCTGTTCCCAGTCTGCAGCCTGGGAAAGTTGTGAGCCGGGACTGTCGTTATCGCTGCCTGTCTGCAGAGCTGAGAAGACAGTACTCTAACAGTTCACATGGTCAAAGATAGCTCTTCAGTGATTAGATCTGAGAAATGGAGGAGAAAAAGAAATGTATTTGTTGGTTTATTTTCAAGGGAAAATTAAGGCTTTATCTGTTGTTCTCATTGTTTGACAGTGTGAGCTTTGTAAGCACCAGGAATATGTTGCTTCAGCCCCTTTCATGGTTCTCTATCATTCTGCCCTAAAAAAAGGACAGATTGTACCGTTAAATTATAACTAATTTTTAATATTACGTATCCTGCCCTCTGACCTGAAAACAGGAGAGATCAGAGTGTAACATACAGAGATTTAAAATTTTGGAGAGGTGAAGGCAGGTTAAATTTAGATATTGAACATTTATGTGTGTAAAAGTTATGGTCTCCTATGAAACATGCATTGTTATACAGTGTATACCTCCTTTTGCTACTAAGCTTTATTGAGCTGTAATTACTCCGATAAGATTTACTGGCATTACCATTTAGGTCACTGGAAACCAAGGAATGCTGAGGAGTTATGTCATCTGGTGACTTGCTGAAACACAACTGTGTAAAATATTTAAGTAAGACTCCAGGAAAAATCACCCAGGGATTCCAGGCGTAATACTTTATTTTCTTTTGCATGGCTTCATTTACGCAAACTCGCTCTACTTAGATTTTTTTTTTTTGTTTGGTTTTTAAAATTTTCTTCCAACCTCACAAAAATGTAAAAACTGCTGCTGAAACTCTTACGATTGGTTTAGAATCTATTTTTGTCAATTGGTTAAATCAATAAATGTATATTATGACATATTGGCAAAAAAATATTAAAATACAGTAATGACTTTCTGCTCTTTCTGCCTGAAGTGTGAAAATGCAAAGCTGAGGAACTGAAAGAAATCCTGTGTATGCTGGGTTGTCATGTTAATTAAATAAACAGCCAGAACAGTGACCCTGTGTATGAAATGTGTTTTGAGAAGCTTGTTGGGGGTTGGAAGGGAAAAACAGTGACACATGATGTTTTGGATGTTAACTGCGACATTTGTATGAATTTGTCCTAATCTGCTGTTAGTGTGCTTGCATTCCAACTCTTTTTTGCAAGAGACTGAGACATAGCTGTATTTTGCAAATTGAAGGAATATTGCTTGGGCTTTTTTGTTTAAAAAGTAGTATTAAAAAAAAAAAAAAAATAATCCCAGCCTGGAAGTGGAAAGGTTGCTGGGCCCTGGTGCCTGCAAACCACAAGGCTCAAAATGAGGGTGAGCTGGCTGTGTCCTAAATGGTTTGAGAATAAAAACACTGCTGCGATTAAAGCTTTGAGCCAGTTGCTGTGATTTACTTAGGTAATCTAAAGGGAGATGTACAGCTTGTAGCATACTGCTTGATGGATAAGGAAATAAACATAAAGATTCAGATAAGAAAGCGGAAGTTGGGTTTTTCTTTGTCTGCCTTTTTTCTTCTCTGGTTGGTTTTGAAAAAGTTTCTCAACGAATTACCAAACCCTTTTCTCAAAGTCTCTTCTGTGTTAGTCAGAGTGTCACTCAGAAATAAACGCCTCTCGTTTGGACTATGTAGTTTTTCAGGTTTTTGGTTGTGGTGGTGTGTGTTGGTTTGTTTTTTTTTTTTCTCCCCAAACTTGGCTTGCTTTAAGCCCTGCTGCGAGCACAGCGGTAGCATCAGCAGTTCTGTGTGTCAGGGTAATGATTTGAGAAATAGCAAAAAAAAATTAAAAAAAAATGAAATAATGCGGTGTCTGTCCAAGTTTTAACTTGTGGGGAATATCAGTGTTTTTCGTTCTGAGCTGTCTTTGCAGATGAAATGAGATGGTGAGGGGAAGAAGTGCTCTACCCCTTCATCAAGCTTTTACTTTTTTTTAATGAGGAGTTTGAGCTTCTTTTCTTCTCCCGCTGTGTGGGTGTAGGTAATTGTTACAAACCTGTCATTATTGTTATCATCATTCTTGTTATC
>NW_009633370.1:6387-10127 GCF_000690535.1 Cariama cristata | reverse complement strand
GCTGGAGGTGCTGAATAAGGATTTCCACAACCGTCAGGGTCCTTCCTCTGCCCATGAAGCTCAGTTCTCCATCTCTGCCCTTCGTTGACCTTGATCATCCCACGGCTTTCCCACAGCCCAGCATTAACCCCAGCATATTGGCCAAGTTCTGGGTTGAGCAAGAACACTGAGCTCAGCAAAGACAGGCACTCCCCTTAATCTGTTATCACAGCCCCAAAACTACCCCGAAGCATCACCAGTTTGGGAACAGCCCTGTGCCGTGCCCAGCGCGAGCACGGCGGCCTGTGCCACAGCTACAGGAGCACCCTGACATCAACATTCAAGGCGAAGAAAACCCTGGGGAAGAGCTGGCTCATCTCTTCCCGATACCTGCAGGGTGGATGCAGCCACAACCACCCCTTCATCATCACGTTTCTGGCTGGGCTGTCTACCAAAACAGCTGCTCCCCGCCCCGAGCACAACCCCCTCGCCTCCACACCCCCCTTTCCAAAGCGCTTATTCACCTCCGAACCCAGAGCTGATGTAATCTCCTGCTCAAGAGTTCAGCATTAGGTCTGCATCAGCCATGAGACGTAAGGAGAGCCTCATCACACCAGCAGCTGTTCAACAAAAGCTTTATTGCTCGTTTGCGTACGAGTTCCCAGTATCACATTTCCTGAGTTTCTTAATGAGCTTGCAAATGAGATTTAAATAGAAAAGGAAGAGGGGGGGAGGAAAAAAAGGGGAAAAAGAAGCCAGAGATCTCCCTTCCCTAAGGTTGGACCAGAGGGGGGGTGGGAGCACTGTGCCCAGCGGACAAGCCCTCGAGCACGGGAGAGGGCTCGGCAGAGATGGAGGTTGAGCGGGGACTTGAGACAACCCCTGCCGGCTGCCCTGGCTCCATTTACCCTCTGCCTCCATCACGGAGCCAAATTTGTTTCTAACACCCAGCCACCGGCAATCGCCACCGTCACCGTTGACACAGGCCCAATCCTGCAGCGCTGCCAGGGGGAGCGCAGGGGGTTCAGGGCCAGCGTGGGTGGCAGGAGGGCCAGGGGAGGGGACCGCGCTGGCACAGCGCCTGCGCCACGGATAAAGAGGAGATTATGGCTCATGGCTTGTAATCTGGCTTAAAACCTGACACCGTCACCACAGTCAATTTGGGCTAAGAGAAGCATTTAATAAGCTTCAAAACACAAAGGCCAAAACGAAAAAAAAACCCAAACCCCCACCAGTGAATGAAGTGAAAGGGCTCAAGGCATTGCTTGCAGCCGTCAGCGCTGGCAGGTACCAACACACACAGGATCCCTCATGATCCGGAACAAGGCAATTACACGCTTGTTATCCCAATCCACTCCACAAGCTAGAACCCAGGCTCTGCCGCAGTTTAACTGTGGGAGGTAGAAAGCAAATTAAAACCCTTGTCTGTTTGTTTAGAGCTCACAAGCAGCGAGAGCAAACGGTCCCTCCCTGCCCAAGAGGAGCTGCCTTGCCTTGGGACACGTCGCAGGGGACGCAGCGCTCGGCTGGCTGCTCCCAGATTAAGGCACTCACAGACAAAGAAGCCAGACTCAAGCAGCAGGTCCGATTTGGCTTTCCTGGAAGGGTTTATTTAAAAAAACAATTATTATTAAAGGAAGCCTGCTTGGGCACGAATGACAAGGCAACAAAGCCATTTTGGCTTGAGGTTTAAAGGGAAGGCAGCAAGACAGAAGGAAGTTTCTCTGTGCCACTTGCCATGGGGAAAGTGCCCGGCCAAGGCTCCTGCCAGGACTGCATCACCCCTCACCTGTGCCGGCCAATTCTTTAATGGCCAATTCATTAATGCTCGAAGGACAGGAATGACATGAATCACCTCAAGGAGGGGCAGCCGGCTGCAGAGATGCGGAGCCAGCCAGCAGCCTCAGATGTTTTCAGGCATTCACTTCGGGAGCCCAGAGTTCATCGTTACTGGAGAGGCCCAAGTTCTCACACACCTCTCCAGAGTGGCCACCGGCCCCGGGCACAAGCCCTGCGCTCCCGGGCCCTGCCCGTAACCAGCTGGCATTGCCCCAGCACAGCACCGGGGCAGTTCCCACCACTGCTGCTTCAGTGACCGATCAGCCGCAGCATCTCCTGAGGATCCACTATCTTCTCTCGGGGTTTGCCAGCAGCTTTGCCTCTTGCCACTTCAGCAGCATCTATCTTCTCCCAGTCCGAGAAGGAAACAGGACGGACCCCTGGGGTGATGGTGAGAGACAGGAGAGAGAACTTAACCAAGTAAAAATGAGTTCAACCTCACCTCCCCGTTAGCAGGGACCTGGTGTGTCAGCAAACCCTGCTCTTTTCCGACGTGGTGTCAGACTTCAGCCTTACAAAGGAGTAATTTCTAACACCGCAAGGAGAGGGGTGGCAGGTTCCAGTCGACTCAGATCAGTCAGACCTTTGCGAGCCGTAACAACAGCGAGTGCGACACCACCTTAGGGGACAAAAAGCTTCCAGTTCACTGTTAAACCTCAGACAGTTAAGAGGCAAAACACACACATTTTAATTGAATGCCTTTAAACACAGCAACAGCAAATTACTCTCTTGGGCATTTTAATCTTTCCCGCAACTTGCCCAGAAGGATTACTAGGAAATCCACTGAAGAGCACTAGCTCGCTGTCTGGGCAGCTGACAGTGACATTTTACCCAAAGTCCGTGCTGCTTTTAATGGCCCTTCCCAGAAAGTGGTCATTAACCTTAGCAACGACACTGAGTTTGAGAGAATTCAAGTCCTGCTCTCCCTGGGCTTTAGAGCAATGAAACAGCAGCACAAAACATTTCCGTGGCTCAGACTCTGTTCCCAAAAGTGGCTCGCAGGACTCGCTGCCCCAAGGATACCCAGACCCAGGACTGGCTGCATCATAGAACAGAATCATAGAATCGTTATGGTTGGAAGTGACCTCAAAGATCATCAAGTCCAACCTTCTACCCAACACCACCGTGCCCACTAAACCATGTCTCGACACGCCACATCTAAACGTTTTTTGAACCTTCATGCTGGCTCACACCCCCCGACACTGACCTCGGCTGCGCAGGATGCTCTCCACAGCCCCAAAGCCTTCTCTGGAGGCGGACACATCCAGCACGCCCACCTGGAGATCCTCCAGCACAGACTGGGCAGTGTCAAAGCTGTCGTTCATGGTGGTGATGATCACGCCCGTGGGTCCTCTCTTCACCCACCCGCTGCAGTACAGACCTGCACGGGCACACAGAGCAGCCAGGCTCGGTCCAGCACATGGCCATGGACCCTCCTGGCTGCAAGTCCTTGCCCTGTCCCTGGGCATCACATCAAGCTGCAGGCAGTGGAAGAATCTACCCCCGTGGTGGGAACAGAGCGCGGCCCTTTGACAGTGCTGTCACAGGAGTCTGGGTACCTGCAGACCAGCACTAAGCAGCCGTATGGGCTGTATCGCCTTAGTGACAGACTCCAAGGCCCAGTAAAACCACCCTGTGCAAAACCAGCCACCCCTCACACAAGCTGGGGATGGGCCAGGTCTTAACGCCTGACAGAGTGGGCTTGTTTCCTCAGTTTCCACTCTCCGACTGAGACATGCAACCACCTTGTACCCATGACCTTGGTGAACAGAGCTGCCCACCCCAAAGCCCTCGACCCACCAGCTGCGCTCAACACGTCCCACCCCTATCCCTGCGGATACAGACCTGGGACACCCTCCACTCTGCCCGAGCTGTTGGGGATAACACCGCGCTGGGTGTCGAAGGGTACCACCGGGTCCAGC
>NW_009633370.1:1696-6356 GCF_000690535.1 Cariama cristata | reverse complement strand
CCACCGGCCCCAGCGGCGGGCTCCGGTAGCCAATGCTGCTGAGCACCAGCCCACACTCTAACTCCTCCACTTCTCCAGTGGGGATGGCTTTGGCGGAGTCACCCGAGCCCTGAGAGAGGGAGAAGAGGCTGCTGACCACCAGACAATCACCAGATGCAGAGCAGCAGCCTCCTCCGGTCCCCTTTGCCATCCTTGATCCTTGGCTATTTGCTAAAGGCCTTTCAGCAGCAGCAGCATGGAAAGAGCTCTCTTTAGAAGGGGAAAGGCTCTTGTCAGTGGTAGTGGCTTCCCCAAGAGCCTGCCAGCGGCCACTCCAACCAGTCAGGGAACACAAAGCTGTCTTTGGAGCGATTCCCAAGGGCTGCAGGGATGCAGCAGTGTCCTGCTCCAGCCCTGCAGCCCTGCTAGGGCCATACAATCCTCGCCACAAGCCCGTACCTCCAGGCAGGTCAGGGCCATGCGGATGCCCCTCGCCCGCCTCCCATCAGCGGTGGGCAGCACCTCCTGGGGACTGCGCTGGAACTTCAGCCTCCACTCTCGGGGGGCTGCTGCCTGCACTGCTGCTGTCTTCTCCCCAGGCTTCTCCAGGGCCGTTTTGATCATCAGCTCAGTCAGTCGCTTCCTGGGCCTGGGGGCATCTAGGAAGAGAGAGAGATCTTCAGGACAGGAAGGACAGCAAAAGCCCCTCCGGACGCAGCACGGAGCCAAGGCAACGACGTCAAGGCAGTTTCAGTGGTATGCGAGTGTCCATTTGGAGTTTGTCATGCCGATGGGAGTCCAACGCCTCTGAGATGACAAACTGCAAGTCAAAGTGAGCGGGAGAACTCCTGAGGTTTGAGGCCAGTGGGACACACAAATCAAAGCCTGCGATTTTGCCGTCTTGCGGGCACTCGGAGGCAGCAGCCTATAACAGAAGAGCAAGTCTCTGGACACCCTTGAACTTGGTGTTTTCTTTTTAGTTCCACAGGAAGCTCTTAAAGCAACAGCCTTGGGATCTCTCCTGCAAGGTTCCCCCAGCCCTCCTGAACCTCCTGCGCTCATCACTCAGAGACTAAACATCATTCCCAAGCAGCAAAGTGGCTGCACAAACACAGAAAGAGGCTGTTCCCTTGTCTTCGTGGCCTCCTAGCACTCTGAGGACGAGCCACACCATGCTCACCTAACTTTCACAGACCATGCATTAAGCACAGGGCAAGAGTTTCTCTGATGCACATTCTGAGCATCTCCAGATCACTCTTGGCCACTTGGCTGTCAAGGTGAGTCCCTGTCTGGAGGAGCACAGCACACTTCCCTCACCTTTAACAGCATCTTCGAGGCCTGTGAAGTCATCAGGGTTCAGGACAGGTCTGGCACCAGGCAGGTTTATCATCTCCCGCAGCTCCTGGGAATTGCAGGCAGGAAGATATTATGCAGAGATCCAGCGCAGAGAGATCATCCAACAGCCCCAGGAGCCCTCCCCCAGCAGTCCAGCCTAGAAGCCAGCAAATGGGTGCAGGAAGGAGGACGTCTGGGTTCCCCACCCATCCCTGAACCACCTCTCCCCACCAGGGACGGGCAGCCTGGGGCTTAGCGCTGGGAAACACAGCTGCCCTCCAGCACCCCCAGTCTTACCTTGATCGTGAAAGCAACTTGGAGAGGTCCCCTCCTCCCAACCAGCCAGACCCGCTTCACCTTGCTGCAGGCGAGAGCTGCCAGAGAGCAGTCAGTGATGTCTGTCTTCTGCAAGAGAGAGACAGGAGAGTGGGACGAGGGCAGATCTGGAGGGAGCTGGGGGGAAGGCACAGGTTCTGAAGGTAAAAAAAAAAATCAGCAGAAAAGCAGGCTGTGGATGCAGAGAGCCTGTAAGAGGATGGAAAACAAGTCATCTCCCTTTGCACACAGCTATCTGCACAGCTGGTCCCTCATCACTGAAGGTACTTTCTGAGGCCATAACGCACTAGAGGTAACAAGCCAGCACCCCATGAGATTGCCTCGCTGGATCCACCCAAGCATGTCAACCTTGAGGTTAATGGAGCAAAGCCTTCCAGTGATCTCCATTTTGGGGTGCTTGCAGATGCTGCTTCCTGAAGATCCTGCTTCCCAGCTCAGGATATGCAGGCATTTGGGTGAAACCCACTGCAAACCACAGCTCAAACCACTGCCTGCCCACCCCAGGCAGCTCCAAGCACAAACACAAGCATTGCCAGGGCTCGACTGATGGCTGGCATCTTGCAGCAATCCCAGGCTCTGTTTCAACCATATGTGTGTATCTAGATCGCAAGAAGATCTTTTCCAGAGAAGACACGGTCAGAGGGACACCAGGTAACCAGGATAAACCCTTCCAGACTAATGTCTTAACAGGAAACTGCCTGCACACTCTGGTACTCGATTCCAGTGCCGTGTCCTGCTCCCAGCTGGCTTTAGCCACTGCTTGGCAGTGCCTCCAAGTGGTTGTGTTTTTGGTTTTGTTTTTAAATTTAAATTTAGATATTAATACAGGAAGTTGTTGCATAGCTGTAACAAACCTTGTAGCATTTCTCCAGGCGGGAGAGCCTTTTGTTGCCAACATCTGGGGCAGCAGCTGTACGGAGCAGCTGGTGCACATCAGCTCCCAGCTGTCTACAGGGGAGCACGGCAGCAGGAGGAGAGGTCCACCAGCTTGGACAAGCCACCAGTGTGCCCAGTGCTACCTGCAGAAACCAGGCTGCTGCCCTCAGCTACAGTAGAAATAAAAAATCCCAACAGGAGAAGCTTCTAGTTTGGTGGCAGAAAAGGGCAAGCAGCTCTTCCTTTGCTTCTCACAGGAAAGGAAGGGATGAAACTCAACTGCCAACTTTTTAGATACCAGCAGAGCAATCCAGAGAGCTCTGCAGCGTTACCCAAGGCACGGCTGCAGCCTTGGATCACTCCCTCAGGACTGTGACTCCACGGGTGCACCCAAGAGGCCACAGACTTCCCTGGGGAAAGATCCCAAAGACAGGAGAGCTTGAGGTTTTGCTGAGATGGGTGGGAACCAGCACCCACCCAGCAGGGAATGAATTTGGGCCCCAGGCTGCCTTCACGGCACAGAGCATCCCTGTCACTCACCCTGAGGAGACACGGTGGAGACAGGAGGATCCGGGCAACATCCAGCGCCACGTTGCCATGACCCAGAATCAGCGCCGTCTCGCAGCTGAGGTCAGGATTCAGCTGTGGGGAAAGAAAGACCCATTCGTGAGCGAATCCACCTGGCCTCCATGATGTCCACCCCCTTGGACTCACTCCCACCACCCAAATTCCCTTCCACTCCTCTCTTCCTCCAAAAGAGGGGGTGCAGATGGGGAAATTCCACACCAGCCTCCTCCCCAGGCAGCCACAGCAACACAGTCACTCCAGGCACCCCAGTCAATGCCTCTCCCCCGCTTCCTGTGATGGCATCTCTGGGAGTAGGAGCTGTTTTGGCCAAAAAAACAGCTCAGGCCAAAGCAGAGCATCACCCCCCCAGGTTCCCATCTGGCCTGGCCAAAATGTGCTGCCAACTTACAGAGCCAGCTAATCCGCTCTCACTGATGTGCAAATTGTTCACATTTCTACCATCTAAGAAGGATTTAAAATGGTGCCTGCTAATCTTTTCCAATTGCGGGCCTTTCAGGACTTAATCTTGAGCTGAATGCCTGTGTTCGGATGCAGGACAGGAGGAAGGGCAGGGAAACACACCACTGTACTTACATCCCGGTTCTCGGGCAGCCCGTTGTACCAGCCCACGAACGCTCGAGCTGAATAAACGCCGGAGAGGTTCTCCCCTGGAATCCCCAGGACCCGGTTATCTTCAGCACCGTAACTCTGAGGAGGGAGCAGACCCAGTCAGAGATGTCACCATGTCCAGGGTTTGATACCAAAACAGACATCTCCCCTTCCAGCTACTGCCAAGGACACTGCATGGCTGCCAACCCTTCCCGAGGGCCAGGATACCCAACGGAGGAGCTAAAGGGGCTTCATCCACCCCATCCCCCTGGGCTCCAGAGCCAAATTTGACCTCCTCGGGCCAAAGCAGAGCATGACAAGCTGAGGACTGAACAGGAGGAACAAATCCATGTCAGGCTGAAATAGGTACTGGCCATCACAGGGAAGAGGTTCCTCAACCGCTGCCCCTTACAGCGGGGTTTCAGGGACCTGCATTTGATGCCATGCTCTAGCACATGCTCTCTGCAAGGCTTCAGACAAGCCTCGTAGCATCTAAGCTGTCCCAAGGCTGGGGAGAGTTTACCACAGTAATAAGGCACCCAGAAACACCTCACCCAAACCCTCTTCCCAAGATCCCAGTGAGAAATAACCCTGCAGACCTTCCCCACGACTTCTGGGGAGCTAAGGCAAGCCTGGCTCTGAGACGTGATACCCACCAGCACCACGGCGTGGTAAGCCTGCCGCAGCTCTGCCACCATGACATCCCTTCCCACGGTGACGTTCCCGTAGTAGGCACAGCGCTCCGAGCGCGCCGTCTGCGTGAAGGCGTTGATCACGTTCTGCCGAGATCAAACAAGCGTCGGGGAAGTTACGTCCAAGCCACAGCCGAGGCCAAGGCCTGCTCCTGACAGGAGGTCCCCGTTCCCGTCCTCCCCAGCCTTGAGATGCTTCTCCTCCTCTCCGAGTCACTTATTCTGAGACTCTTATCTAACAACAGCTGCAGATAATTCATGGGGAG
>NW_009633370.1:1108-1680 GCF_000690535.1 Cariama cristata | reverse complement strand
TCTTTCCATCACCCTTTGTGGAAAGAAAAATCCATCTTTTGCACCCGCCTGAGGAGGACAGGACCCTTTCAATACCTTCGAAAGGAAAACGGTTGATTTCAAGGAGTTCACGGGTTTAACTTCTCCTGGCCCAGGTGTGCACCTACAGCCCAACTCCATCACTCCTAATACCAGATCTCTGCGTCCCCAGGCACCCAGAACGGGTATGGACTGAGCAGAGGTAAACAGCAACCACTCTGCGTCCCCAGGCACCCAGAACGGGTACAGACTGAGCAGAGGTAAACAGCAACTGCAGTCAGTGGGCAACATCCTGCTGGCATAAAGTTTCCTGGTACAAAGAAACCCATCCATGCTCCTTGGTCTTGCTCTAGGCCAGGCTCACCAGCACCGGCAGCAGAACTTCCCATCACAAGCCCCTGTTTTTGACCCGCTGTCCAGAGCCCTAATGCCAGATGTCCCACATCACCTGGCCATGGTCTTGCTGGGTCTCAGCACGGACAAGGAGGAGATGTGGACCTCTCCAGTGTGACACCTCCATGCCACAGCGAGCCCTGAGGAACCGTAACAGACAG
>NW_009633370.1:0-1062 GCF_000690535.1 Cariama cristata | reverse complement strand
CCAAGGGCAAGGGGCCAGCACCAACCTTCACTTCGGGGTGGTCGGGGGCCACCCCAAAACGAACGAGCCCGAAGGGAACAGGCAGCTTCTCATAGATGTCCACTTGGGCCCCGCCGTGGTGCTGCAGGAGAAGGACGTCACAGTTAAGGGATGAGGACAGCAAGGCCCCGTGAGCCCAGCAGCTCAGGAGGGACACGCAACACTCGCCTGCTGCTGGGGGAAATATGGGGCGGGAGGGAGGGTTGCACCAAGATCCTGTAGCCAGAAACAGCCTAATCCAGACTCTCCCGGGCACAGGATGATGCCGTACCTGTTACTGCCAACTCAGATCGCAAGGTGTAGCGGAGAGCACAACCCCAACCACCATCAAGTACATCTCGTGGGGGGCTCCATCCTCCTACCCACCCATAACTCCTCTTCCACGCTAACCTGGTGGCTATCCAGTAGCTGGGGGGCTGATAAAAGAGCCCCGCACTGGCTGGGGGGGACCCACCCCCACCCTGGGTGCTGGTGGACCTGCCAGGCCGCCTGCCAGCCTGCGGCAGAGGTGCCTATGCCCCGAGATCTCCCTGAGCTGAGTCATCTCGGGGTCAGAGCTTTAGACAAATGCTTTGCTGCAAGGCTTTTGTTATCTTGTATTTTGAGTCAGTCTCTTCCTGGAGATTAAGCAGCCCTGAAATTTGTCCCTGAGGCTTAGTAACAGCTATTTTCCAACACGTACCGGAGACAACACAGCACAGTTTAATGACGGGGTTAAGCTGCCGCATCTCTGGCCCAGGTGTGTGCGCGGGTCTCATTGCCCAAGAGAGACCCGACTGCCCAAAGCACCAACGTTTACAGACACCAGGTAAAGGATCACCCATGTGCCTTAATTCACCTGGGGAAAGAGGAGGCAGGAGAGCAGATCCTGCACATTCCCTTTAACCCACAGTTAATGTCATCCCTGTTGGGTGACAACAACAGCTCTGAGCAAGGCAGATGTTTGCCGCCTATTTGATTCTACAAAAATCACTTGGGCTGAATTCACAGTAACCTGGCCAGGCCTGGGTCCAGCCTGGATGG
>NW_009633369.1:33067-44294 GCF_000690535.1 Cariama cristata | reverse complement strand
GCAGGGCCTGCACGTGGGGACATAGGCACGAGTGCGCGTGGTGGGGGGAAACCAGCCAGGGGGTGAACTCCTCCTGGCCTTGCAGGACTGAACCCAGCCAGCCTCTGGGCTCAGGCGAGGTTTCAGCCCCCATAGCGCTGGAATGCATGTTTGTTGGAGACTCATCAGAAACATAAGACAACGGGTCTCGGTGTCCTGGGATCTTCCATGGTGGCGAGGAGAACAGGAAAGTTATCGTTCAAAGATGGCTCCAAAAGCAGATGTCTTTGAAGTGGGGTTTGGCTGGCCACCAAGGAGATAGAAGAGCTCATTTTTCCCCAGAAAGGCATTTGGGAGAATTTGTAGCTGGTGGCCCAGAATGAGCAATTAAAAGGTACCAGGCCCAGTTAGAGCTGCCGACTTCACCAAACGGAGTAGCGAGGAGAACTCAGAAAGGCTGCCACAATTTTTCCATGATGCAGACAGCAGCAGTTCCGTGTAACCCAAGGTTGGAGAAGAGAAATTCCGGATTTGCTTAACCCCTCTGCACAAGGAATTGCTCAAGGAAAGGCAGCAAAGAAGTGCAGCACTCCACCGGAGACACCAGGAACAAGAAAACAAGCTGCAGTAGACATAATGACCAAAAGGAGACCTTCCCTTCACCCATCCCAGCAGCAAAGTGCCAGAGTGCATGGGACAGGCAGCTCCAGCCCCAGCTGTTGTCGCACTGATAGTGTCTCTCTGTAATGCCACATTAACAATAAAAAACTGGGAATTGCATCTTCTAGCTGTGCAGTTTTGTTGCCTTTCTGAAACCCTTTCTGAAATCCAACATAGGCAGAGAAATCCCCGGGGAAGAAAAAATCCCTGACAGATCTTTCCAAATGCCTAGTGGTCTCCACTCACTGACAGAGAGTATTAGCATCGTAGTGTAGGCACAGCCACCAGCTGCTAAAGAAGCATGGGGCAAGTGATGTGAGTTCCTTGGCTGAGCCAAGTAGCCAGCTTGCCAAGGAAGCCGAGCTTGGGTGATGAAGTACCCTTTGCAGCATTGGGCTGAGCACACAGCAGATGGGAATTTGTTCGATCCCCATCCTGCAAGAGGGACGGGCATCTGGGGATGGTCTGGATACTGGGTATGGCAATCTCATACCCTTCTGCATTGCCTCCTGCAGGGTGCTCAGCATCCAGTGGGCTCCGAGGTGCAGTAAGCCCAGAGCATCTGGAAGCAGAGGTGTATTTGGGCTGGTCCTGAGAGTCCATTTAGGGCACCTGGACCACTCTCTCTTCCCTCATCCTTCCCAGGAAAGTGAGCAGCATTGTCACTTAGACCAAAATCCTTCCCAGCGTGCAGCCACGGGCAGCTGCAAGAGCCCCTTGCATGAGGAAAGTGAAGCAGAAGTGACTTGGGCGGTTGCTGCACGGCGCGTTGCTTCCCGTGATACGGCTAGCCCCATCCTGCTCAGGAAGTCACGCAGAGGGAGCCAGGACAGCGCCCAGGAGCCTGCCTCGAGGTGCCCACCAGCCCCGACCACGTGGATCTAACTGCAGGCAGGACGGGCTGCGGAAGCCCCAACGGCAGCTGAAAGACACCTGCAGGCACTGAGGTCTCATCTGGCTGGAGGCAGGGGAGGATCAGGCGCAGGAGAAAGCTCAGCGTTTGGCAAAGCCTTTGGCAACTAAGCCCTGGATTTGGCAGCAGCTAGAGGAAGCAGCTGTGGGGCAAGGAAACATTTCAGTGTGAGCTGGCTGGTGAGTCACTGGACAAACCCACCCCTGTTTTGTGCTGCCCCTCCAAGTGAGGGGACTTCGCCCACATGCTGGAGGAGACCTTCTCCCCAGGAGAGTGGTGCAGCCCCGTGAGGGCACAGAGAGGTAGGGAGAGCTCCGTCATCGGAGGTTTTTGAGACATGGCCAGAAAAAGCTGTGGCTGATCGGGGCTAGTGCCGGCAACATACCTGCTCGAAGCAGGAGGTTGTACTGGAGACCCTCAAAGACTTCTCACTGCAGCCCTGTCTGAGTGCTCGGACAGAGCTGAGTCTGCACATTCTTAGGAGCCTTTAATCTTTGCTTGCTGCTTTTTTGCGATCTGTTGATAAAACTCTCCTGTCAGCTGGACAGCAAAGCAATACGTGGTGCTGACAGGGCTGCATACAGACCCTCAGAGTTTATTTTCTACCATCCCCTTGGAGGCTGGTTATGAATCAAATCGCTAAGTGAGCAAAAGGAAAATATGAAGCCCTCTGTTGCAATTTCCTGCCCCAGATTACAGAGCGCACCACACAGAGAAAGAGCGAGCTGTGGCTTTCCCATCCTGCGGTCAGACTTATCTGTCTGGCTTCACCGTCCATAACTCCACACTTTTAGTTTCTCCTGATCTGTGGAATTTCCTGGTCACTTAGGAATGGGAGTCAGCAGCAAGGCAGCCCAGACAGGAATGCGCAGAGCCCAGAGCCTCAGGAGGAGCTGCCCTGCCTTGCTGAAACACTGGTTTTGGGGTGGGGTGAGACCAGTGCCACCGACTCCGTGCCAAGGAGCAGGTGGCACAGGTGTAGCTCTTGCGTGTTTCGCTAGTGATTTGAGCTTGCCCTGAGTCATGGCTGAGTAGCCAGGTGGGTGCTGAGGGGGTGTGCTGGACCCACTCAAAGGGCAGTTGGGTAGGAGGGATGAGGGCAGCACTGTGTCCCTGAGAGGTGGCTCTCTGGGGCTGAGCCTGCCCAAGCCAGCCCTCCAGTTGGCTGGATCTGCATGGTGCCCTCAGCTGCCACAAGAGTGCTGCCTTTCACCACTGCTCTCCTCGTTTCTAGGTTGCTCACCATGAATGTGGCTGTTCTCCTTCTCCTGGGGCTGGGGCTGTTGGAGGCAGAAGGCAGGTGTTTCTTCAATCGCACTCAGGAGCACTGTGTGTGCTACAACCTGTCCCAGGAAAACTTAGGCAGCATCATCCAGTGCCTCCCAGCCTCTGTTGTGGAGTTTTCAGGGGGAGATCTGGAGAGATACATAGCCTTCCCCATCAGCGACCTGGACCCCTCCACCATTGAAATGCTGGGCTCCCTTGTTATCAAGAAAATTATTTTTAGTGATCTCCTGGTGCCTGAAATCCTCCTCGCCCGAGTCCTGAGGTTCTTCTCCTACACCAATGTAGAGGAGCTCGTGTTTGAGAGCTGCATTTTCGAAGGGAGAGGCAACTGGGATGAAATGGCTGGCCAGCACCTGCCCATATTGTCCCTGCACTTCCACAATGTGACATCTGCCCCGCTGACGGGCCGCGAATGGGACTTCTCTAGACTGAGGAGGTGGCTGGAGACCCTGCAGGAGCTGGCTGTCACTGGCTCCCATGTCACCAGCCTGCCCTGTGACATCGGACGGGTGTTCAGAGCTTTGCACTCCCTGGACATGGCACAAAACAGCCTCGGGGATGAGAGCTTGATGCCCGCCTTCTGCAAGGGGGCTTTCCCTCAGCTCCAGGTCCTGAGTCTGCAACGCAACAACGTGACATCCTACCACAGTGTGTGCAAAAGTGTGCAGCTGCTTCCTGAGCTCCAGCATCTAGATCTCAGCCAGAACAAGCTCATGGCAGACCCATCCTCCTCCTGCCAATGGCCAGTGTCCCTCCGAATTTTTAACTTGTCCGACACTGGCTTGAATGAAGTCCTCACACCTCTGCCTCCCAGTCTAGAAGTGTTGGACATGAGCTGCAACCACCTCCATGCTGTAGACATCTCCCTCAGCTCCCTGAAGAAGCTCTTCCTGAGCCAAAACATGCTGCAGGCTGTCCCCTCTATCAGGAATTACCCCATGTTGGACACCCTCCAACTAGACAACAACTTGATTACGGAGCTGCCATGGGATGAGGTGAAACTCCTGGGGCACCTGCAGGACGTGGCTGCTGCTGGCAACCCCTACAACTGCTCGTGCTCTGGGGCCGGGGGGCTCCAGGCGCTGGCAGGCATGGGGCACCTTGGGCAGGGCTGGCCCCAGAACTACATGTGTCACTCCCCGCCTCGCTACCAGGGCAGGCTGGTGAAAGATGTGCCGGTCTCGGTGCTGCAGTGTAACAGTGCTGCGGTGATTGCTCCTGTCTGCATTGCTTTCGCCCTGCTCGGCATGGCCGGGGCCATCTACCTGGTCAGATCCAGGTCCAGGCTTGTCCGGCCCTGCCACAGAGTGTGAAAGGGACGTGTGATGTTGCCAGCAGTGCTTCCCCACAGGGGCTCAGCCCCAGGGGCTGCAAGGCGAGGAGCGCCATGGGAAGACTCACAGGACCCCCAAGTGCTGGTGAGAGGCTCTCTCAGTGTCCCCAGTCCAGGATTCCCTGTGGAGCAGGACTGTTCCCACCATTATCCCACAGTGGCTGTGGCTTTGCCTGTCCAAGTTTTGGGGAAACCCCCAAGCAAAGCCCCTTGCCATTCTCTGTCCCAGGGCTGCACCCTCTCAGTGGGGTTTTCCTTATGGCCAACTCTAACTCCCCAAGCCCCAACATGAACCCATTGCCCCTGTGCCCTGAACAAGAGGGGTTCAGCTCCATCATATTTGCACCGCTGCA
Source organism: Cariama cristata (assembly GCF_000690535.1). NCBI lineage: Eukaryota > Metazoa > Chordata > Aves > Cariamiformes > Cariamidae > Cariama > Cariama cristata. Next base: position 39,769 of record NW_009633369.1, on the reverse strand, counting down.
GACGGTGCTTAGATGCCCCAAGCCTCACTGGGGTCTGGTGGTCCCCACCCAGAGCCCCCCTCCACCTTGTAGCCCTGTGTCCCCCAGGCCAGCCATCCTTGCAGCCTCTGTGGCCCCTCTGCTGATGCTCCCCCTCTCCTCACCTGGGGCTATGGCTGGGCCATGGCTGTGAGGATGTCTGGTTTGTGAGGGTATCTGCTTAACTGCTAATCAGCATAAGAGAAAACCCACAAAAGACAGGAAAATGACTAAATTAAACACCTCTATACACAAACACTAACGAGTGAGAGGTAACAGAGACAGCAACCGAGACCTGAGCTCTAAAGGCACTGGTGGACAAACTGCTCAAGTGTGACCTTGAAGAGGTTGAACCAGAAACTTTTTAACTGATAAGAAGAAAACAGGTTTCTTCTGGGTTCTGGGTTATGCAGAAAACATCTCATAGGAAAGAGGAAATTGATTATGGGATGCTGAGGGAGATCGGGGGAATGCAAAACTTCCTGGGGAACGCTTATGGGAAGGATCAAAGGGAGGATCACGGTGGGTGGGTGGGGAAGGAACAAGCACAGGAAAATGGGGATGGGGAAGAAGGGGGCTGGTTGTTGGTAGGCAGTGCTCACCTGGCCAAACCCTGTACTTCGGCCCATGGTCTGTCCTGCCTTCTCATTAAAATCTATTCCTGGGTATTTTCGGTGTCACCTCACTCTATTCTCTTTGTTCACATGTGCGTGTGACCTGTGAGCAAACACAGGCTGGAAACCAGAATGTGGAAAGACCCAAGGCTGCAGCTGGAGAGTGGCCAAACAGGGCCCAGGGTCCAGCCGTGGATCCGTGATGGGCTTGGGGTCTGCTGTGTGTTCGAGGGCACAGGGGTGTGCACCTGCCTGTGGGTCGAGGGTGGGGATGTGGGATTGTGCCACCAGCCCACACCAGCCCTGAGCAGCTGGAGAGGAAGGATGGGGCCATGCCACCCGTGTGCTTGTATTTGTGGGAGTGCTGTTGGTGGTTAGACGGGTGCTAGCAAAGGCACTGCTCTGCTTGTGTGACCCGTGTGGATGTGTGTACACCAGGTGTCTGCATTTGCATCTTGGGGATTGGTGCTCAGCCTTGCTACTGGCTGGACCTGGGAACAGGGAGCAGCAGCTGTTGTCTAATGGATGAGGAAGGAGAAATCCCTGTGTCCTGGAACCTTAGGATTTGCTTTCCCTTAGCAGCACCCACGTGAAGCACAACCCCAGCCCTTGCTCTGCTCCTGATGGAGCTCCAGGTGCTGCTTGCTGTATTTTCAATGATGGCTCATGTCCATCCTGGCATCACCCTCAAGCCTGAAGACATTGGGGCAGGGAGGGGCAGCGTTCTAATCTCATTCTATAGGGGGAATGGTGGCAGATGGAGGGACACGTACGCATTCCTCATTGTACCTGGTTCTGACCAAATGCAAGGGGCAAGGGCTGTCCTGGGACCTCTCTCCTCTCTCCTGCAGTCTGCATTTCCACTGGCCACAGAGATCATCAGCATTTCCTTTTGTGCTTTCTTGGTATGACTTATCTCCAGTAAATGTGATTCTGTGGTTTGTGGCTGCTTCTTGTGTCTAGAAAACCTTCATCATAGTCCAAGGTCCCTCATCTCCTGTCCTCGGCTTGCAAAGATGTCCCTCTTGGAGCCAGGAGCATGCCAATGGTGTGAGTGGGTCCAGGCACCCACTTGCCTCCCATGGTCCTGCTGACTCCTTGGCCAGTGGGGCTCACCCTCCGGAACAGCGTGCCTCCAGGCTGGGCCTGGCTCTGCCTACATGACTGTGCCCGACACCCATTAATAATGCAGAGGAACAAGATCCCCCAGTGTAACCCCATCCCCTGCCCTGTCCGAAACAGCAGTTCAAGGGCTGCTGCTACTGAGCCAGCCATGGACGCAGGGGAGGTGAGTGCCATCATGAGGGACATCACAGGGTGGTTTGGAGGGATCTGTCCCCTGCCTTCAGTGCAGCATAGCCAGGCACTACCCAGCTACCCAGGGGCTCATCCAGCTCCTGGCAGGTGCTGTGGTACGTGGGGCAGGACCTGGCTCATTCCCCCTCTGCCCCGTGTCTCAGCAGGCCAAGCAGGATGTCTGTGTACGAGCAGCTGTGGGACTCCACCAGGCAGCAGGTAGAGCTGGGGCTCAGGACACCTGCAGCATCCCAATGCCTTCAGCCTGAACCCCCCATGCCAGGGAACTGGGGTGACAGCTGGCTGCTGAGACCGTTGGCCATGGTGGTGGGCCAGTCCTGGGCAGTGGTGTGATGGGAGGGGGCGTCCCCAGGAGGGCTTGGGAATGATGTGAAGCTCTGAGATATGGCTCCAGGCTGCGTTGGGGAGACAGAGCTGGGGCAGGTGGGGATGACTCCCCCACACCACCCCACACTCAGTGTTTTCAGGGCCAGGGGAAAGCTGGACGGCCAGCAGTGAAGATGTCCTGCAGCTTCTCTTTGCTGGGAAGGAGGTCCAGGTGAGAGTGGCAGGGACATAGGCATCAAGGGATGAGGGTCCCTGGGGAACTAGATGGGAGCAGGGGGCTCTATCCCAGCCTCCTGCCGTGTGTGGGACCCTGATGGGTGCTGAGGTTTTGGAGGTCTGCCCTACACTCCTATGGGCCCCTCTTTTGTGGGGGGCTCCTGGGGGTTACCAGGTAGCAGGGGAACTGAAGGGGTCTCCCCCCACCCCACCTGTGCCAGGCCCTCCATGTCACCCCTGCCATGTCCAGCCCAGTGTGCCCAGTCCTTCCTTTACCCTGCACTGGTCATACTGGCATGGGGGAAAGCTGAACATTATCACCCTCCCTCCCTTGTGCCAGGACAGCTGCTTGACTGTCGATGGTGTCTTCCACTTGGATGCAGGACAGGTATTGTGGGTCCCAAGTCCTTCTGCACCCCTGTCCCCAGCCAGATGATCCAGGACATGCTGGCCCAAGCCATGGGCTGGGGCAGCCAGCTGTGATCCCAGGGCCAGTGGGCACTGCTGTCAGCTCCTCAGGTGTCACAGGCAGTGCTGGAGACCTGGGGCTTGGTTCTATGCGTGGCTCTGCTGGTGTTTCTTACCCCTTCCCTGTTTCCTCTTGGGTGCTGTGCCGTGGCTACCATGCTGTGCCATGCTGTCTGTGCCTTACTGCCCCCTCTGTGCTCTCTCTGGCATGCTGTGCACCGCTGTGCCATGCCATCTGTGCCACACCACGCCATGCATGCTGTGCATCTACACCATGCCATCCATACTGGGCTACCTGTTCTGTGCTGCCCATGCCATACCATCTGTGTTGCGCTGCCTGATCCATGCCAATGCTCTCCGTACTGGGCCCTCTGCACCATGCTGGCTGTGCCGTGCCATCCCTGCTCTGCTGGCTACATCTCTCCTACCAGGAGAAGGTCCTGGAATTGGCAAGACCCCAGCTGGCCCTGGTTCCCCTTGGCTATAGCATGTCCCTGCTGCTGTGGGACCCCCATGGCCCTGGGACACAGCTACCCTTCCAGAACATCGTCTGGCAGGTGAAGGCACAGGGCATAGTAGGGGAGAGGTGACAGGGAGAGGTGACAGTGCAACTGCATGATGCTGGGCTCCTGGGTTGTCTAACTGACCCCAGTCCTGCTGGTATGGGCGTGAGACCCAGCCACGGGTGCCGAGAACCAACAGCTCCGAGCTTGACCAGCTTGTCCGCAGGTGATCGACATCATCTTCCAAGAACTGGAGGCCTTGGGGGGCGATGCACAGAGGCTGCAAACTGTCAGTCTGGTCCAGGTAGGGCAGGAGCAGTGCTGGCCAGGATGCTCTGGGGTGGGGGTCCCGTTCCCTCTCTGCCACTGGCCAGACCCTGCTGCTCCAAGAGCTGTATATTGCCCCAGTACTGGTATCCAGTCCCCTATGCCAGAGGGTGATCAGGGACTGGAGACCTTTGGGTCCCAGGTTTTCTCACCTCTTTGCAGGACTTCCCTGGCATGGGAAGCCTTGGCTGCCCACAGGCGTCTCCCAGACTCCAGCAGAATGGTGGGAACAGGGGAGCCCTCTAACACCTTCCTGCCCACCTCACCGCTGGGCTTTTCCTACCAGCCACTGCTCCCTGTGGCCTGAAGGTCCCTCCAGTGCATCCTTGGTTGGCACAGGAGGGATGCCAGCTCCTGCCATGAGGCTGGGCCTTGCCTTTTGGCTCCAGGATGCCGCCAGAGACCTGCCAAGCTCCACAAAGGGCTTGGGCGTTCCCAGGGTTCTGTCTTTCTTTGCCTGGCTGCAGGGCTGGAAAAGCTGGGACTGATCCTGAGATCTCTCTCTTCTCAGCCCTTACCTGTGCATGGCCATGAGCAACCTGGGTCCCTGCTGAGTGCGGGATGCCAGCAGCCCCTTCTTTCTGCCCCCCTGCCTAACACAGCCCCGTTCCAGGTCTGTGCCCATGACAAAGCCTGGGACCTGCTCCGTCCTGACAGCCGAGCCCTGCAAGTGATGGATGTCGCGCCCCTGGGCCTGTAGGTACCTGATGCCTCATGGTCAGGCAGGTACTCCTGCGGGGCTGGTACCCCAACACCAAGCGTGGGGCTGGGCAGGGAGCATGGTGCCCAGCCAGAGGACAGCCAGGGGTATCCCTCAGGGAGCCCAGGCATGCAGGAGGTACGTGGATGTGGCCCTCCTTGCTCATTCTTGTCTCCCTCTGCTTCCAGGATAGTGGAGGAGGCAATGGAAATTGCTGTGCCCGATGCCCAAACTGCGATCAGTGTCTACACCTGGGGGCTGGGTGCCATCCCGGCACTGTTCCAGGGCTGTGCACAGAAGGCCCCCACAGATGGGTGCTCAGCCATGCAGGGGTGAGGGATTCGGCAGATATCCTGCAGGGTTGGGAAGGATCGAGCCATGGGGTGCTGGGGCTGGCCCTGGGCACCGCTGCAGCCCCACTCCCATGTGGACCTCTCTCTAGTGCTGGCAGCCTCTTCACTCTCACCGTGGAGCGGGAGCTGGAGGGCGGCAGGCACCAGCGCTCGGCCCTCAGGATCCTGGCATCCCCTGGGGCCGCCGGGCCCTGCCCCAAGGTGTACGTACTGGAGCTGTGGCTCTGTACTGGGGCTATGTCCCGTTTCCGACACCCCCATGATGCCAGCTGTGAGGTCGGGGGTGGGATTTGGTACCCAAAAGTGAAGCAGGAGGGACTCTGATACCCCAGCAGGAGCCTGTGGCTGGGAGCCAAGGGGGTGTCATTGCTCCTTGGGGACGTAGACTTGCTCCCAGTGTGGCCAACCCATCCCTGGGCTCCTGTGGGTTGGGGTTCAGCCTGCCTGGCACGTGGGTCCCAGCCCCATCCCTCTCCTGGGGTGTCTCTTGCCCCATGCGCAGGGCACTGACTGCCAGCCACCCCCTGCCCGACGCCAGCTGCCTACCCTGGATTGTTGAGCGGCTGTTGGAGGGGAACAGCCTGACGTTCCTGCTGCTTTGTGTGACGCTGCCAGGTAGCCTCTGGGACTGGGATGCCGTTTTGAGGTGCCCCCTCCCTGAGGTTTCCCCCCATCCCACCCCATGCCTGCCACTCACTCCCTGGGAGCTGCCTGGGGACACCCCACAGTTGTCAGAAGCCAGACACCGGCTCCATTCACTCATCCCCATCAACCCTGACCCTGTGCCAGGCACTGGGACAGCCCCGTGCTGGTGGATCCCTGTGGCCCCCAGCCAGGGCTTGCTGCTCTCCCAGACCCCTCTGGAGAAGAGATCCTGGCGGCCCTGGGGCTGGCCAAGCGGGTAAAGGGGCTCGCCAAGACCATCTCAGCCACACTGTGGGACCCCGCGCAAGAGGTTACGGCACGTCGGCCGAGAGCTGCGGATGGAGCTGCTGGCTGGAGCTGGCCTCCCTGAGCAGAAGATGGCCGTGGCCCAGCTGCGGAGAGCCCTGCGGGAGCTGCAGGTGGGGGAATGCCCTTGGCCACCATATGGGACCAAGATGACACTGATCCCCCCCTCCAAGTCAGATGAGGTTGAGGCTCTGTCCTGGTGTCAAGACCCTTGTCCAGCACTGAGGGCAGGGGCTGGGGTCTGCCTGCTGGGGGGACAAGACAGTGGGGGTGGGATGTGTCCCTGGAGCTGTGCCATGCCTGGAGGTCTCCAGGACCCCAGCAAGGACCCTCAGACCCCTTTTCCAGGTCCTGAAGAACCAAAGGTGGGAGAAGAAGCAGGCAGCAGCTGAGGTGCTCAGGACAAGCCAGATGCATCAGCCCATTGCCAAGGTGGGCACAAGTCAGGCCACAGCCTCTCATCCTGGGACAACCTACGTGCAGGAGAAGCCCTGAATCCCAATTGTGTCCCCATAATGTCACCTCCTGCTCCCACAGGACTGCATTTCCGCAGGGAATACAGCACCAGGCCAGCAGCCTGAGACCCAAATGCCCCCAACCAGTACCAGCCTGGAGCCAGCAGGTCTGGAGCGTGAAGACAGGCAGGCGCCCCACGCCTGGGTGGCTGATATGTGGGCACGGAGCATCGCTTTACATGGTGGGAAAAGGTTTCACTTGGGCTGGAAGAGGCCTCAGTCCTTCGTTTAAACTGCTTTCTTCAGCCACACCATGTCACACTCATTCTCCTTTCCTCTCTCCACCCAGGACAGAGTGCCAGCGAGAGCAGCCAGGGAGGGGACAGCCAAGCCCCAGTGAGCCCAGGGCAGGGTCTGTTGGAGGAGCCCTCGCTGAGCGAAGCACCACAGCCG
>NW_009633369.1:32726-33045 GCF_000690535.1 Cariama cristata | reverse complement strand
TGGAGCCCACTGGGTCCCTGCCTGCTGCTCCTGGGCAGGAGCAGTGCCCAGGGCCTGCAGCACCAGGTCCCCCAGATGCTGTCTGAGCCTGCTGTGATCTCTGCCAGGCAGGGAGCCGGAGCCAGCCATGCCCATCCCTGGAGGTCCAGTACGCCCTGGCCAAGGCACAGAGGCAGCGGCTGCGGGCTCAGCACTGCCTGCTCCTCCAGCGAGAGTTTGGGGACAGGGCAGTGCCAGGCCAGGAGGCAAGTAGGGAGGTGGGCACAAGAATAGATCCCATCACCGTAGGCTCCCGGCTCTCTTCCTTCCCTGGGGCTGG
>NW_009633369.1:30274-32649 GCF_000690535.1 Cariama cristata | reverse complement strand
TGGCAGCAGGAGGTGGCCATGCTGGGCCTGAGCCTGGAGGCAGCGCAGAGGGAGCGGGAGGCAGCTGAGTGGGACCTGGAGGCCTTGCTGCAGAGCCACCGGCAGGAGATGCAGGCCTGCAGGCAGCACCTACTGCAGGTGGGCAGGGAGGGCTGGGGACATACCTCCAGGCTGGCAGGGCTGTGCCAGACAGCCCCAGGCATTCCCACAGGTGCTTCAGGACCAGCAGCGCCTGGCAAAGGAGCAGAGGGAAGCCCTGGACCACTGGCACCGGGTGCTGCTGCAGGAGGTGCTCCAGGATGCCGTGGAGCTTGCTGCGCACAACCAGCAGCTGCGGGACAGCAGACAGCTGGGCTCGGCCGATGCTGCCACACAGACACCCTAAGCCAGCAACCCAGGGTGGTGGGGACCCCTGCCACCTCAACCCCCTGTCCCTAGAGTGAGCCACCAGCCCTGATGCCAGGAGACCGGCCAGCCCCAGCTATAGCGGATACACAGGGCAAAGCCTCCTGTCCTGCCTGCTCTGGCTGCTGGGAGTTACTCCCTGCAGAGACCTGGCCCCAGGGAGAGTGCTTGCTGGCAGAATTCAGGGACCACTTCACCCCTCTGCCCCAACAGGGAAAACCCTGCTCTGCTGCTAGGCATCTGCCTGCAGGAGCACGGGCTCAGGCATAGCCCTGCAACAGGAGCAGAGCGGGTACAGTGGGAGGGCTGGTGGCCCCCTCAGCTGCTGCTATGTGGAATAAAGTGGGTGCCCCTCACCGATGAGTGTCATCAGGCTCAGACACACCCTTGGCCCTCAAACCTCTGCCAAGTGAAAACAGATGCCTTCGTGCAGGGAGGAGACACACACATGCTGTTGAACCGCAACTTTAATAAACCTGGCCAAAGCCAGCAGTGACTTCTGCCTGCCAGGAACTCACTAGCTGGTGCCAGTACAAATTTGGGTGCTGTCTCCCTTTCTGGGAGCAGGTGAAACAGTTCCCACATCCCCCAATTCCCCATCTGCTCTGCACAGAGCAGTGACACCATGTCTGAGAAGGGGAAATGGGGCCGAAGGACAGCAGTCCTTCAGCCAGGGCCTGGGGTGAGGGGTGGGCTGGAGAACTGCAGAGGTGGGAGAGATGCCCTCAGAACACACCACAAGGCTCTGCAGGCAGCAGCACCCGGCCTTATACAGACAGCTGGGTGAAGTACCATCCACAGGAGTTGAAACAGTGTCAGACCAATGCTGGCCTGGCAGCGATCGTGCAGCAGGGCTCCCCGCACGCAGATGAGCCCACAGCACAGCAGAGCTAACCACTGCAGGAGCATTTACAGGTGCAAGACATGGGTCCACTCTGGTGTGGGGAAAGCAGCTTGAGAATATGAGACGTCACACGAACAAGAGTCTTAGGACCCACCCTCAAGGACAGGCACGCCTGATCGCATGGGAACCCCATGGCACGGAGCTTGGCTGGGCTGCAGCAGGGCCCAGCTTCCCCCCTGGAAACAGGGACAGGGTGCTCTCTCCCTCAGCACTCCTCACCCACCAGTAACAACTCCACACAAACACCAGGGCACAAGGCCAATGGCCAGAGCACCGCTGTGCTTCTAACGCCAGCCTCAGCACAAGCATGAAACACCCGTGAGGAACAACTACAGGCTGCCTTGGTGCATGCAGGGCAGGTAGGCAGCAGCTACGTGACCCCATAGTACAAGTGAACAGCGAGGCCGATGCATGAGACAGCAATGAAGAAGAGAAGGGTAAGCTGCAGATTGAAGAGGGTGACAGACAGAAGGGCATTGACCAGGATAGAGCAGGAGATCACGAAGAGCCTGGTGATGTTACTGCTGTGCTTCATGACCACGGACATGATTAAGCCATTCAAGGCCTGGCTGACCACAATCACCAGCACCCAGGATGAAAAGCCCTCCAAGAAACTGCCCTCTGTGCTGCTCCAGAAGTAGCCAATTAAGTTGAGCAGGACGCCAAAGACATAAAGGAAGAGGTTCTGAAGACTCAGAGGCAATGCCTGGGTTTTCAGGATGGCTTCTGTGTACACAGCAGACAAGCCTGATATCAGGCAGTACACAGAGATCAGCAACAAGCCCACCAGTGTGATGTGCAGCTGCATCTTGGAGGGGCTGCCAGGGTCCTGTAGGCCACCACAGCTGTAGCTCACCCCAGCAGCCACCAGCAGGAGAAGAGCCAGCCATTTGCGCATGCTGAGTCTTTGGCGCAGGAAGAGGCTGTAGAGGAGTGCGGTGCTGACAATCTTTAAATTACTCAACACCTGGTAGGTGCTGGGATCCATGAAGAGCTGCATGTGAACCACCAGGTTGTTGTTGGCAGCATAGAGGAGGGCAGAGAGGGCGAAGGGGGCAATGTGGCG
>NW_009633369.1:28647-30243 GCF_000690535.1 Cariama cristata | reverse complement strand
GCTCCCAGGACCTCCCGGTCCCAGGCCAGCAAGAACAGGAGAGAGAACAGCAGCTTTGTCAGCTCGACAAGAACCACGACGGACGTGGAGTTGAAGGGGATCATCCCATCCACCTTGCACTGGGTCAGGAGGGGAGCATGAGAGCCATATATGGCTACAGACAAGACCAGCATCAGTCCCCACAGCCCCCTCTGGAGCATCCAGTTTGCAGAGCCAGCAGCATTACCAAACATCACCATTTTCAGGCGGTAGCCAGCAAGGGTGAGCTGCTATCAGTGCAGAGATGCCAGACAGACTCGCCACCTAGAACACTGAAGAAGACACCAATTACCATGAATTTAATAAGCCTGATTAAAACAGGATGTTACCTGCTACATTTCTGAGGCAGTAGAAGAGAATTTGTCTTTCATTACGAAGAGACCTACAAGCCTCCTCCAGAAGCCACACAAAGCATGTTCCTAAGGCAAAGCGTGCGCTCAGCAGAAGGGCGTACAGGTGGTAAGCGTGACGACACGTCACAGGCAGCCTTTCAGTCCGCAGGGGCATGGGGAGAGAGGTGACAGGAAAAGGCAGCTGGCAAACCATTGGCCACCGGTGCTTCCAAGCTACTGTGGGTTAGCAGTGATGCCTAGTTGGTACTGCTGCCCCAACGCTCTAATAAACACCCCATAACCAGACCTGTTGTTGTCTCGCAATGATGTGGTGTAAAGCCCTTTTCCAGTGGAAAAGAACGGTGGACGTGATGTGCCTCTGAAAGCCCTAGGAATCTTCTGCACCTGCTAGCTAAGGAGTACCATTCCTACAGTCACTGCTGCCAATGGGCTCCTGGCTAGTCCCGACCTTTTTTCAGTGAACTGAAATAGTCCCGGACTGTCTTTTCAACATCGGGGACGGTGTAGTTCTGAGCGGCATATATCCCTGTGCAGGTGCCAGCCACGAATCCCAGGACAGCCGAGAAGCGAAGTTTGGCTACCAGGTAGCCTGCCAGGAAGCCTTTGAGAAAGGGCGAGGCCAGCAGAGAGCCATCCTGAGGAGAAGAGAAAAGAGTGAGGCCACCGGGTAGGTGAGCTTGCACAGGGAATGCAGAGCACAGACGTGCCCTGGGGATTTTTATTTTTTTACCAAGCCCTCCCAAGACGGGTGACTGATCCACCCCAAGGCACGTGGGTCACCACAGCGGCGGGGGAAGCGCGTTACCTGCCCCACGCCAGCGTGCACCTCGTCCTCCACCCTGCGCTGCAGGCTCTCCAGCTGGTCCTTCAAGAAGGCGAGGTCCTTCAGCTTGGGCAGCGGGTCCTGGGGGAGACACGCAGGCTGATGCCCGGCCCCTGAGGCTGCGCCCGGAGACAGCGAACCAGCTCACAGCTCCCTCGGCCCCGACGCGGCCTACCACACCTCCCCACTCACCTTATCGTCCGCCATCTTAGCGCAGGCGCCGCCCGCCGCTGATTGGGCCGCGGAGAGACACGTGACACCATACGCACCACCTACGCGCCGCCAGCGCGCCCGGCGCCATCTTGAGGCGGGGCGGAGGTTGGGTGGTCGCCGTTATCATGGCCAGGGCGCCGCCCCCCTGTTGCGCCTTGGGTTTGGTCC
>NW_009633369.1:14366-28624 GCF_000690535.1 Cariama cristata | reverse complement strand
TTTGTTCCGAGCGTGGGGTCCGAGGCGGGTACTGGTACCAAGACCCACAGAGTAGCGGGAGCTCTGAGGGCCTCCCCTGGGGCGGTTTACACTCCTCAGAACGCTTGCTGGGGCCCAGCTGCCTTCAGGGCGGGGGGGAGGTTTGGCTGCTGCCGGCGGGGCTCCGCGGCGCGGTGCCTGGTGCTGGGGAAGGAAACGCAGAGAGGAACTGTTTGGTCCGTATGCGTGAGAGGGAAGGCCCTCGGTAGCCCTGGAGTGAGGCTGGGGGCAGCTGCTTGTGCCCGTGGCCCAGCTGTGCCATGGGCAGGAGGGAGACGGTCGGGGGGGGGGGGGGCGGTGTGTGTGCGATCGCGTCCTGGGACGGCTGGGGCACAGGGCCTGCAGCACAGGGTGGGTGTGCATGCGTGTGTCCATGTTTTCACAGGAATCCCTTTGGTTGTTCAGTTGGGAAGGTCTGAGGATCAGCCCAGCATCCACCCTGTGCAGCACAGGAGGTGTTCCTTGCCCTGGCCTAGCAAGCTGGCAGAGAGAAGTCCCAGTGGCTTTCCAGGCCTCAACAGAGCATTTGCTCAGTGCTCAGGAGCCCCTTGGCTCTGTCCCAGAAGATGCTGCTACAGTGCTGGGGTTGGCTGCAGTGTTGGGGTGGCCCCATGTATTGTTGCCCTACCCACCTGCCCTCTTTCCCCACCCAGGCAAAACTTTGCCTTGGGCTCCCAGTCACACCCCAGCAGGACAGACACAACCTGACACTGAGTGTTTGTTCAGGTCTGGGGAGGCAGCAGCAGCGGAGCAGGAGGGCCTGTGAGGCGTGCAAGGAAGAAGTGATGGTGGATGCTGCTGCCTTAGGTTTCTGGCCCACTGGTGAAGGACAAGCTGCAGCATGGTGTAGGAGCAGTCTTCCCCTGCCAGACCCTCAGGGATGGTTCTGGCAAGTGAAGGTCACTGCAGGAACGTCGTATCTACTGCACAGTAACTGACAGAGGGACAGGAGCAGGCTAGGCCCAGCCTTTGGGTCTTTCATCTTGCTCCTGCTGCCTGAACTGAAGAGGGAGGTAAGTGGGGTCCCTGATGATAGAAACCTCAGTCTTCCTCCACTCTTGTGTTTCATGCCTCTGAGTGTTGTGCCGTGGCTTTTTAGCATAGCTCAGAAGTTAGCTAAGGTGATAGAAAGTTGTAGAGAGTTGTGGCTGAAGGAATCACTTGTTGGTCTGTTTGCCTCTGCTTGCAGTCTCCCAAAGGTGCCATGATCCACTTGTAGGTAGGAGCTGCTGTCAGAAGAGGGGACACGTGAAGGAAAATGTCAGGGTACCAAACAGCGTGAAGGCAGCTGGGTGAGAGAGCGTCCAGAGCCAGCGTTTGAAGGAAGTACTGTCAAGGCTGGCAGGGCCCAGCTGTGACCCTGGGCTGCCAGGACCTGCCCCTCTGCAGCCCCTGTTCCCTCAGGGTCTCTTCCCTGGGACAGCTGGGGATTGGGCTAAGGCAATCTCTACTGGTTTGCCTGTAGCCACGGCATGGGGGACCATCTGGCACCTTGGTACGGTTGTGTACCTCAAAGATGCTGGTGTCTTACTGTCCTGGTGAGCAGAGTGCCACACGCCTTGGCTCATGTGCTGCTGTGGAGCAGGGACACGGGACTTGAGCTGTCCTTCACAGCAGTGAGGATGTTTTCCAAATGGATGAGTGTTTCTTCCTTGCCAGCCTAAGAGGGAGGAGATGTTCCCCTGTGTCCTGGGCTGCATCTGGCCAGTACATGGTGCCCTTTGCAGGGTCCCATGCCTTCAGGCCCACATGGGCCAGCTCTTGTGTCTCAAAGGGCCCTGCTGGGTAAGTCCGTGTGACCGGGTGCTGTAGGTGTGGATGGAGAAATAGCTACCACAGGACAGCAGGCCACGGAGGAAAAGTGTGTGCTGAGAGGCAGTCTGTGAAAGTCTCCCAAGAACTGATGAGAGGCTGGAGGTTTTGAATGCACAGGAGCTGGTGAACATAGGACACCACGAGGCTTCTGGCACAGGTGAGCATCAGCTGGGGGTCCTGTAACTCAGGCCAGGTCCATTGCACACAGCAGGATTTTATACAAGCATCTGATGAGAGAAGAGCCCCTCTGAGGGACATCGTGAGCACCTTCCTGGTGGGCTGTGGTGTGTCAGTGCAAGACTCCACTCCGGGGAGCAGCCGGGGTCATCCTTCAGGTGTTGCTGCCTGAGTGGGTGTGAGTGACCCCTATGAGTCGGTGACTGTACTGTGGGACTGGTTATCTGTGGTTGGTATCAGCTTGACTGTTAATAGCAAATGCTTAAGGGTCTTCTAATGCACCTTCTTAAAGGTCTTCTAGTAAATACCAACTGACTTGATCCCCTCTCAGGTAAAAGAGAATTTACACTGCTTGAGCACCCCTTCCATGTCCCCCTCAGAGGGCGAGCCCTGAGAAGCTGCAGAGCTGGGGACCCCTCTCCATCTGTGTGTGCTGCAGTGCCTCCAGGCACTCCAGGCCAGCAGAAAAAAAGCCAAGGGCCACCAAATGTAAGCCCCCAAAGGTAGCAGACAGTTGTCAATGTCTGTGCAATCCTTGTACCACCAGAGCAGGTGAGGCAGGGGTTCACCCCATAGGGGTGGCCAGGAAGATCATGCTGTCCCCACAGCCCACGCAGGAGACAGGGCAGCCCTTGGCTGAGGGTGTGCTGTCCCTGGCACGTGGAGGGGAGCTGAGCCCTGGTGATAGCTATCTGCAATGTGTTAGTGAAAAGCTGTGTGTGGGGGTGAATGTGTGGTAGTGCAGCTCCAGCTTAGAGAGATGTAGAGTACAGAAAGGTAGAAAGCAGCTTCCAGTGTAGGGATCTGTACCAAAATATTAAGGTCTTGAGACTGTGTCTCATCCCATCTCTGCTCCTGCTCTTGTGGCAAGCCCTTGCCTTGAGGCACTGGTGTGGGCCTGGTGAACAGCTGCACTGGAGGCTCCAGTGACTGATCCTGTGGCTCGTGTCAGGCACAAGTGGCAGGACATGTTTGGTCCTGAGTGTGGTGCATCATCCAGTGGCTCAGGATCCCTTCTGCCCTCTTCCTGGCCCTAGGCCATAGTACCAAGACAGCCATCTTTTTCCCAATAGTGCAGGGTGGAGGCAATCACCCTCCATTCTCTCCTGCTGCTGATCTCAGGGCAGAGATAATGGTCTCTGGCCTCAGGAGGCTGTGTCCAGCCATGGGACATGTTAAAAAGAGACAGAACATGTCCCAACCTAATTAACCCCTCTTCCTCTCCCTTTCATGAGCAGGATGTGATTGTGCAGACCACACTGTGGGCTCTTTCCTCAGTGGTCAAAGCAGCTCAGATGTCAGTGCTGTTTTGCTGGGGATAGACAGTGTCTGCAGAGAGCATCCATGTCTGCCATGGTTAGCCAGGTCACTCCTGCCTTTAACAGCTTCATGCCATACCAGGCAGGTCCAGGGGGATGCTCAGCTGTGATAGGAGCAGCAGGCTGGCTGCGCTGGCTGGCTTCTGCTTTTACTATAGACCTCAGCACCAGAGGCCAGCATAAAATTGATGAGGAAAGAACAAAAACGACTTCCTAAAACTAACACCTTGAAGTTACTATCTGAAGTCTGGAACTGGCAGTTCTCTCTTTGCTAGTAAGAGGCTTGGCTCTTTAAGAGCTGCCACAGGAAGGGACCCTGTGTGGGCCCCCTGAGCCACCTGTGATCCCAAACTGGCACCCAGAAATAACCCTTCTTCCCTACTAGGAGCTTTAAGTTGTTTTTCCATTTCTTTGTCTGCTCACCTTTCTGTGAGACCTAAGCACCACACAGTCGTGCTGGGGACCACATTCCATCTAACACACCTGTTGAAGATGCCAGTGAAACATGAACTGCAGCACTTTCAACTTGGGAAACAGGTGCTACAGAACTACAAGCAAGACTGAAGAATTGTGAGAAATGCATGTTTCAGATGCTGGGCTTAACAATTTAATTAAAAATTAGGATGTGGGTTTTATGTATGTTATACCCACGGATGCTACACCAGGATTTAAAGGCTGAAGGATTTAAAGGTGTGAATTTTCAGGCAGAGCTGTGCACTAAAACAGGCAGCATGCAAGAGCATTGAGACAGCCCTGTCAAGGCTTCTGGGCTGTCAGGCTGCTGGCTCTCAAATTTAATTTAGACACATTCCCTATATATTATACTGCTCCCACTGAGCCACTGGGAAGAGGAAATGAAAGGGAATGTGGAGTCAGTAGCAGGTACAGCATGAAGCAGAGGCAGTTAATTAACAGCCAGTTTAAGTCCAAGAGATGTAAGAGTCCAAACGTCGCTGATAGCCAAAGTGCTGAGCTGCTATTTTCCTTGCTTTGCAGGATGCCAAACTTTAATGACAGATGGGCATGAACTTGGTGAACCTGCTATTTTCCTCAGCCATTTTAAATAAGCCCACTCTTCAATCAGGATTTTTACTACATGAAAGGTTAAAAAAACCCCAAAACGGTGTGATTGCAACGGCCTTTCTTGGAGCACAACCACAAAACTTGAAAAGTGCAACTTGGTGCAGGCTTTGAAAATTTGGATATTGCTAAAAAGCAACACTTGAGGGCAGCACAGCACTATTGAACAGTCATTGCTGCTCGCCTCCTGCAGCTGCTCCCTCATGAGAGGTGTACCCATCGCCAACCACACAGGCACTTTTCTGCAGAAGATGATGTGCGCCTTTTTCTCCATCGAAGCACACAACTCTTCCTGGCTTGCACGCACACCTATTTGCCAATAACTTGTCTTATTTCAGTCTCATGAAGTGACCACCACTGTACAAGCCCGTTGTAAAGCATACTTTGTAAAGTGTACAGTTGTAAAGAATACTTTGTGCGTGATGACCTCCACAGTTATCAACCAAACTGACCTACTCTTTAGTAGTTACATGGATGTAAGATTTAAGGTTACAAATATAAGTAGGTCCTAATAAATCTTTTTGTCAAGCTTCAGAAATAGTTACTTTTGGCTGCTTGTCCCCTCCTGCCCCAGATACAGAAGCATCCTGCATTTGCAAGGATCCACAATTTGACCTTTTCAAACAATCAGAAAGTTTCTGCTCAAAGGCCCCAGGGCCCAACTGTCAGGATGGGTTTGTAGCTCTCAGGCATGGATGGGTGGGAGCACAAACAAAGCTGAGAACACTTCCTCTCTCACAGCACCAGAGATGGCCGGGAGGGGTCTTCTAGGAGATCTGTTTTGTTAATACCAGCATTTATATCCAAGCCACTGCATAAAATTTTGAACCGTCAAAATTCACTCTGGCTATTCCATTAGGAAACATTACATCCAAGCTATGTACTTGGCATAAGACTTCCAAGACAGAGCAGATAGTAGTTACCAGGAATGTAATAAAAAATGAGAAATCTCTACATTTTCCATGATCCAGTCGCTAACCACCAGCATTATAAGAATATTCTCTTTACCAGCCTTTGCAGAGACAAAGTCCCACAAGCACAGCCAGCAAGACCGAGAAAACTATTATCGGGATCAGCTGCTCAGGTTCGCAAATAAGTAAGTGAGAGTATAACAAAGAGTGAGGACCACTGCATCTTTTCTCTTTGTTCTTGTTCTAAGCCACATGTCTTTCCTTAAGCTGCTGATAATGATACATGAGTACATAAGCATTTTGTACAGCACTTGATCAACTCTGGTTCCCACCACACACTAAATGAATTTAAATGACTCAGTAAGTTCTTCTGATTTGGAGCAAAGCAGTGATTTAAGCACAGTCTTGGGGCCAGAGAAACTGTGCAAAGGCTTAAATCTGGAGGCAAAAATGGTAATTTTCCTATGGCAAGTTGCAATGCACCTCCAAACTCTTTAAGTGATGCTAAATGCCAAAAAATTGATATCTAGGCATGTTTGAGAGGACTTAAAAAAAGTCAGTGCTGAAGGCAGCTGAGAAGAGTCACCAGATTGAAGGAACCAGTTTGCAATAAGGGCCACATGTTGTTGTTGATAAGCAACACAAGGTCTCTTTTTAAAGTTTTCTTGCTGTTCAGCACTGGAGCAGAAGCAACCCATACGCGTCTGAGGTGCCATCATCCATTGCAAACTAGCAAGAAAATGGACGAGATTTCCCATAAGAGCTGCATGATATTTCTTGCTCCCAAACCATTGCGTCTCTCACAGAGGGCATCCCAGAGCAGGGGGCCATAAGTGCACAGCAATCTCGATGCAGTCACTCCTGTTGCCGTGTGTGACACCACTGTGATACTGTTTGCTGTGAGCATCTGCCACACGAGCAGCAGTTTCTTCCTCTCAATGCGGGTCCTGCATAGTGCAGGTTGAACTGCAGTTCTGCACCATCTCCTGTTTGAGGGGATTAGCAAAAGGAGGCAGACGTCTCCAGTTTATTGGTATGTTCATGACACATTCAAAGTGGAAACTGGACAGTTAAAACAAGCAGGTAACTGCAATAAAGATGACAGTTCAATATCTTTTATATGAACCAGAGCCCAGATGGGTGGCCAGGTTTGCTGAGGTCAAACAGCAACAACAGAGCAGTGCCACTTCCCAGACATCAGCGGCTCACAGTGGTGGCAGGGAACTCTGTCCTCCTGCACCAAGCAAACATTTGCCAATAGAGGGATGAGACCATTCCTGATTCTCCAAAGCAGCAGAGAGAAAACAACAGGGAAATTTCTCTGCTGATGTTCCGGAACTTTTTTGTGCCATTTAAAGAAGCAGGAAGCCAGGAAGCTGGATGGTGTGGGACATCTTTTAATTGCCAATAGTTGTTCTTGATATTATTTAGCACTGAGCTGAATGATGGTGCCTGCTACCACTGTCATTTACAGGGACAGGCTGTCGGTAGTCACGCAGACACTGACCTCTCAACCCCAAAACCCAGTAGTAAAACAGAAGCAGAGGAACTCTCCTTTCTAGCTTTAAACCCAGAGTCACAAAGATGTCAGCATCAGCTCAGACTTATGTGCAAAAGAGGTAAGCGTTAAAAAAAAATAATCCAAAAGACACCTGGGAAAGGCAGCTCCTTAGAGGTGCTGCGCTTTCGGCAGACTGCAGCCTTCTGGGCAATGTGTTCTCCCTCCCAAAGGATGTTCATGTGCTGATGCCAGGCTGGTGATGAGCGCCCAGTGCTCCTGCTGACCTCTGCCATCCACCATGGCCATGTGGGATGGAAATGGCTCCTGAGCCAAACCCACTTCTAATCCTAAACCTAGCAATGACAAGGCAGCTTTCAGCTCCATCCTCTTCTTTAAATATCGGTCCATGTAGCTGGAGTCAGCCTGAAAATTCCTGGAACTTCCAGTACAGTGATATTTCATACACACACTCTTCCAAAGAGAGGGTCAAGAGAGATTTTAGGCAGTAAGAGGAATGCAACCTCCATAAAAAGAATTCCTAAATTCACCATTCCCAAACCAAAAGGAAAAAATTCAGGAGCACTCCTTCTCCATCCTCCCCATCTGTCTGACAATTGCTGTATTTGTGCAAATGGCAGGTCAGACTGCACTGATGGCTTGTCTTTCAAGGCAAAGGAGATGGTGTACAAAAGCAGGAGTAAAGACACTCTTGTAATAGGCACATGCATCTCCTGCAGAAGATCTAAACATCAGTTTTTCTAAGTTCATGGTAAAAGCCTGAGCACCTGCTCTGCAATGGGTCTTTGAGACAACTCACATACCATCCACCCTCAGGTTAAAAAATAAGTCTCTTTGCTGTATGGAGCAGGATGGATGGATCACTATAGGCAGTCAATAGTGATTTCTGGTCAGCCACAAGGAGAAAAGACCAAAGTGTGCCTCAGAAAGGACTGCTGACCTGGCTAGCTCTGTGGCTGCAAGTGTACAGGAGCTGGACTTATTTACATCCAATGGCACTGACAAAACCTGATGGGAAAACAGCTAAGATGTGAGGAAGAGCTGTGAGAAGCCTTGTCCTTGGTGCCTTCAAGCTCAGCCCTGGTGCCAGCCCTGGCCCTGGCCCTGGCTGGAGGGAGGGTGCAGCCATGCTGTGCCTGGCTCTGTGCCTTTCTCACCTGGACTCTGACTGAACGTACCTCTCTGCTCAGCCCTGGACCTGCCTCATTGTTACTTGGACCTGCTCAGCTCACCTTGCTGAGGTATGGTGGCATTGCTGCTCCCTATGGCTCAGGTATGGGTCTGCTGCTCCCTAATGCCTCTCCTTCATCCTGAGGGCAGAAAAGAGCTGCTCAGGCTCTGGAGCAGTCCAGGTGTTGGGGAAAAATGTTCGGCAAGACTACCCTGCTGCTTTTGGGACTGATGGCTGTGACTGGTTTGGTCTTTAGCAATTTGAGGCCTGGGTGTCAGGGACCCAGCAGAGCTGGGCTGTCAAGCTCAGCTCCTCATCCCATACATCTTCCCTGTGTGGAGAAGCTGTGGAGAGAGGAAAAGGCAGGGCAAGAGCAGTGCCAGCCACCTCTCGCTGCTGCACCGAGCCCTCTCCTGTGGCTCTGTGCTTGCCCTGGTGATGAGCAATAGCGAGGACTTGTAGCCCTGCGTCAGGCAGCTCTCCATGATGGTTAGGCTTGGGACCATGCTCCTGGCCCCCACAACTTGTGCTCGGGGGGGCTCAGGGTGAAGATGCCTCCTAAATCTGCTCATCACTCCTCATGGCCCTGGCAGTCCCTGCATATTGGGCTCCAGATTAGGGTAGTGCCCGTGCCTCTCACACACGTCTGCCTCCCACTGGCACCCATGGCACTGGAGCATGGGGCACTGTTGAAGCAAGGCCATGCCTGAGCACTGTGTGATGACCAGGGAAGTCTGCGGCTTTTGCCCTCTCATGGCAGTGGGCACAGTGGCAATGAGGGCATGGGGCTGCAGGGAAGGGATGCCACTGCCCTGCTGATGCATGCCAGCAGTGGGCCAGGCTGCATCGGTGCTGTTGATACCCTGCAGGATCTTCAACTCCCCCAGAAGCTGGGGAGTCCTGAGTCAGGTCTGATGTCGAATGCTGCAACCAGTGCAAAAACTGAGCTGTTTTCTGCTGTTAGGGAGCTCAAGGGGAAACTGGCTATCCTCTGTTTGCCAGCTTGGACAGCAAGCTTCCACTTCTTCTGAGGTTTGATTTTCCTGCCTCTGATTCAGCTCTGCCTGCGATTCACTCTGCTACCAAAGGCTTTCATCTTGCAGTTTGCTTGGCCCTGGCTTTGCCCTTGAGCAGTGGCAGGAGCTGAGCCGTTGGCTGGCAGCGTGGTTTCTGCTGGAACAAGGTTGCACTGTCAGGTTTCCTCTGAGCTTGTACCTAGCTTTCTACCTGTCCCCTGCTAATATGGGCTGAGTGTATCAGCCATCTTCAGCCCAACCTGACTGAAGGCGGTGATGGGCAAGATAAGAAGCACCCATATGGGAAGGGAGCAGGGCATCAGGAAGGAGATGGTGGTTGTGCCCCACAAGGATCCCCAGTGGATTTGAAGGCACAAACCCTCAGGGATTGCAGTGGTGCTGGCTTTGCTGCTCATGCAGCTGCTTCTGGCTGTTCCCGTGTTGCTGAGCTCAGCACTGATGCCATGCATTTACCTTGAATCTCAGCAGGTGTCCACAGTGTTTGCTCTGTGCCCTTGGGAATGCTGCTCTGAAATAGGAGGTGGGTGATCAGGACCCATGTCCCCCTGCCCACGGCCCAGGGCCAGATGCCTTGGGTGCAGCACTCTGCTCCCTGCACCCAGGGGTATGCGTCTCCTACCATGAGCGTCTCCTACCCTCGCCTGCAGCAGCACAGTTCTGCTCTCTCCCTGTCTGGCCAGTGCAGCATCAGGCACTCGGCGCATCCTGGAGGCCTTGGCAAATATCCCCATCACCTCTGCAAACCAGCAGGCCGAGAGCAGCTGGCTCTGCAGCGGCCTTTGCTGTCACAAACCCTCCCTTAACAGCTCTTTCATCTGCCGTTTCTGTCTTTTGCACAGATGCAGTACCCAGAGATTAGGCTGCAGATTAAGGTTTTACTGAATCCTGAAATGGGTTCCGATTCCCAGTCCTAGCAGCACCAATGTGCAGCCAAATCTCCTCTGAAAGCTTGCTGGGCTGGAGCTGGGAAGAGACATCTCCCACTGTGTTCTCCCCTGTGCATGATAGATAGAGCCCTGATATTCACCTGGGGTGCTTTGCTGAGAGGCAGCTGCCATGTAAGAGCAGTTTTGTCCTGGGAAGGAAAGCGCGGGAGAGATGGAAGGAAATGGAGCTGTTTCATGAGTGGCTTTAGATGAAAGAGGAATAAGCTGTAGCTGATCCCTCTTTGTTGAGGATCACACTGGGGACAGAAGGTCTCAGCACAGAGTGCACTTCCAGGCCAGGAGAGTGGTACCAGCCCATTAGGGCCAGAAGATGCTGTCCTACAAGGCTCACAGGACTTGTAGGCAGGCTTGCCGCATCAGCACTGTGTGAGGGGAAGGACGTCCAGGTGCTCACTGGCCCTGGGTTGCCTATTGCCCTGTGGCCTGTGCAGGTCCTCAGGGCCTTTTGAATCCCAGAGGCTTCAAAAGGTGGTTAAGGAACTGGGTTATAGACTCTCTGTGCCTCAGTGTGCCGGCTGGGCTTAACAGCACTGCTGAGTCTCCTTGGGCAGCTGTGAAGCACTTGGTTCTGCATGCTTTGTGTGGCTGAGCCGCTGGTGGCCCATGGTAGCTGACTGCAGGGTGAGGGTTTTCCAGGCTGCCTTCTTCCCAACAGAAATTGCAGTCATGCAAGCATTCATCCATCTGTTCCAAATAGTAGGCCCAGTTTTTTCTTCTTCCACTCAGAGGGCAATACTGGGTGGTGTGGCTATGCTTCTGAGATGACCCCAATGAACCCTCTGTGGAGCAAATAAGGCTGAAGCAGCACTGTCATGTCGGAGTCCTTTGAGCTGCCCTTGGAGGCAACGCAGGCAGGCTGCTTTTAAACCAGGCTCCTGCCAGCATCTGCTGCTGTGCCACGTTGTCCACTGGAGCTGCCTTCTCGCCTGCTGGGAACCCCACGCACACAGCCCCTGACCCGTGCCAAAGCTGTTGTACCAGGGACATGAAGAAGTGGTGACATAAATGTCCAGCTGTTTAGTTTGTCTCAGGATTGCTCTCCAGGCACCTCTGCCTCCCAGGCTGGGGGTCTGCCTGGGGCACCCTAGGGTGAAGTGTTGGTCTGGGGCTTTTCCCAGCTCAAAGAGGTGCAAGTTATCCAAGCATGACCATTCCCTTGGGAGGCATGGGCAGAGGAAAGTGCATCCAGCATCTTTGGGATGGGAACTGCAAGCACAGATAAGTATCAGGGTAAAAGGAGCTGGGCAGCCAAGGGCAGGAGTCGGGGTATGGACTCAGCCCCAGCCTGTGCCCACCCAGCCCTTTCTGTCAGAGTCTGTCCATTCTTGGTGAGCCTGCTCACCCACAAATACTTTCAACTTGGCCTGAGAGTGACAAAGAAACCCAGTGCCCTACCGTAATCCTGACAGCCATGGTTGGCTCTGTCCTCTTGGCTGGTTTGTTGTCCTTGCAGTTCATTATGGCCCTTGCATAGGCTGTGCAGACTCAGACCAGTGGAAGCTGGGCTCCTGGAAGGAGCAGCTTGCTGGGTGCTGCTGGCAGGAGCCATGTGGCAAGGACATGGTGAAGGTGGGCAGCCACAGCTCTGGTAAGGAGCCTGAGCCTCCTGTTAGATTGCATACCTGGCACCAGACAGACCATTGGCCAACAGGTCCAGACAGGACTTGAGGGACCTTAACCACATTGGAAAAATAGTAGCAGAGAATCCGGCTTAGCTGGTGACTCACCAGTATCCACAAAGAGAGGTAATAGCATCCCCTAGGATGCTTTGGTGTGTCTGGCTCCAGGCAAAGCCACCCAGGAAGCTGTGAGTGGAGCCAGGAGGGAACCAGGGACAGGACTCTTGTTGCCAGCCTCAGCCATTCAGCCAGGTCACCTCCTTTGGGCCCCTGAACTCTGCAGTCCTCTCGAGGTCTCCATGGCTGGCCCAGAGAATGGTCACAGCTGTGTCTAGGCTCTGGTACTGGAAGTTGAGGCTGAGGGCAAGCACCTGGGACCTCTCAAGGGACCTCACCCTTTGGACAAAGTCCTGGGAGTAGGGAGGGATCAAAGGTAGGAATCCTGCAACATCAGAAGGTAACAAGCCAACTGAGCTGCCTCCTGGCCCCGCTTCCCTCCCAGGGCAGAACTGGCTGGCTCGATCCTCCTTCAGCTCTTGGCAAAAGGGGAGACTGAGGCATTGAGCAGTGGCCCCTGCTCTGTGGCCTTGCCAAGGTACACTATGGCAAAGCTCTACCATGGTCTCTGGCAACCTGGCAAGGAACAAGCCCTGGGGCCACCATCCTGCCCCATCGCACACAGCTGTGGTCACACTGTGTCCCTCGTGCTTGGTTGCCTGAGGGATCGGCTGGCTCGCCAGCCCTGAGGCCAGCCCAGGTCATGCAGGGCATCGTTGGGATTTTGCTGTCTTCCTGACTGGGAAGGCTCCCGGCAGCAGCCCATCACAGGGACTGTATTTCTCAGCTGCTTCCTTGGCCCTGGCAGTCCCTTGGGAGCAAGCTTTGTCCCCTTGCAAGCGGCATCTCTTCAGCAAGTGTGGCCTTATGCAGGGTGCCCAGGCATTGGGGCTGACCCAGGAACAGCCCCTTTTTCAGCCTAGGCATCTCCAGGCAGACCCTGGAGGAGCACATAGATGGGCAGAGCCAAGAAATCGTCTGTCTCATAGCCACGCTGAGCAGACCTGCTGCGCGTCCTCTGGCCTGCTTCTGCCTGACCACATGGGGCCTGAGTAGGCAGGGAGAGCGCAGCTTGCTGGGCTCGTTGAGGGTACCTCAACCCCAGGCACAGAGGGCTGAGCAGCCTAACGGGATGTCTTGCACCAAAAACCCTATGCAAATTGTCCCAGGACTGCACCCTGCCCCTTTCCCAGAGCTCCAGGGTGTCTAGCATGTCATTTGGGGCTGGAGAAACACTTCTGCAAAGTGCCTGGGAGGAATGTGGGCACAAAGGCATCAGCAGGCACTGCAGATGTCTCTCAGCATGAAATTACTGAATGGAGCAAAGGCAGGGAGGTTTCTTGCACTGTAGGACCATCGAATGTCAGGGTTCCCCAGGCCTGACCTCCTCTTCTTTCACCTCCACATCCTGAATGGGTGGAAAGGGTGGATGTTGATGTGTGACTGCACAGTGGGTCCATCAGGCTGGAGGGTACCCGGGAAGTCCTGCACATACTCCTTGTGCCTGCAGAAGCCATCAGTTTAGTTAGGCCATGCTGGCTGAATGTGTTGGACCCAGCCCCCCAGCCCACACATGCACACTCATGGCTGGGATTTCCAAAGCCCCATCCAACACCACAGGATGTCCAAGGGCAGACTGCACATCGTTCCCAAGATTCAGGATAATGCAACTTGCCCCAGAGCAAAATGCTTTATATGACACAAATCAAAGCAGATATGAGATATACATAACAAAGAAAATGGGAAGTGTGTCGCAGGACTGTGGTTTGTGTCAGCTGTTTCCAGTAAATATGATGCACAGGAAGTTTTGGTGGGCAGTTCCTGTAGGAGGCTGGGGATTGCTGCCATGGGCAGCACTTGCTGCAAGAGGAAGGGGCTTGGGGAAGGGGGACTGGAGGGCCAAGGAGGCAGTGCGGGCTGGGCAGCACTGGTGCTTTAGAAGCAGTCACTTCGCAGAGGCTGTGGCATGTCTGACTCACTTATCTGGAGGTCGAGCTCCGACGAGTTGAGGGTCGTGGATGGGGTGTGTGTGTGGTTCCCCTCATACATGGCGTACTCCTCGTGGTGCTGCTGCCGGAGGTGCCAGAGGATCTCTCTGGACAAGAAGTGGGTCTCTGCTTCTCCTGGCTCTGTAAGAGAAGACAAAACCCACCTTCACTGGTCCAGCCTGAGGCAGGGGTCTGGGCAGGGAGCAGAGTCTCTGGGAGATGCCCCAAAATACGCAGAATTTCCTGAGAAGTCAAAATACAGTTCTTACTTCCCCCTTTTAGCACGCCAGAAGAAAGAAATTAAAACACAAAGTGCAGGAAGGAGGGTAAAATACAGGCAGTATGTGCTGGATTCCTAGTAGTGCTTGTGATGGGAACTATCTCACTGGGTAGAAATGCTTCTCCCTATCACAGAAAGTGCTGAATTTCCTCTGAAAAGCAACGAGATTCATTTCAGCAAGAAGCAGCAAGCTGTTTTCAAGCCCCTGCTGCTCTGGTGGAAGTGAGGAGAAGGGAAAAGAAAAGAAGATGGGAAGAAGGGAAAGCCTTGCTCCCTCCCATCCCCTGTCAGGAGGAATG
>NW_009633369.1:13498-14335 GCF_000690535.1 Cariama cristata | reverse complement strand
GGTGAGCCAGCACACACTCATACACACCCATCCCACTGCTGGGGAGGGCTTGACAGCCCCAGCCATTTCTCCCAGGAACATCAGCAGCGAAGGGAGCTGCTCCTTCCCCTGGAAGCTCACTGTTATACTTAATCCTTGAGGGAACATTCTTGCTGCCCCAGCAGAAGACTGCTTGTCCCAGGTGCCTTTGGGGACTTCAACAGGGACCAGCTCTGCCAACATCCTTGCTGCTTCTCCGAGACCCACAGCAAGAAGTCCTTCTGTGTTGGGGGGCAGCCCCTTCCTCCCACCGCAGCAGGGACCCCCCATGGCTATCTGAGTGGGGATATCAGCCAAGCGCTGCACAGATCCTGCCACCTTCCCCTTGTTTGACATGATCTGAAGTCACCCAAGGGGCTGGGAGGGCACAGCCAGCACGCTGGGCACCCCTACCCTCTTCTCCTCCTCACTCACCTTCGTACACAATGAGCCGGTAGGTACCCGCGCACTCCTTGGAGCCTTTCAGGATCTCCTCCAACGTCCTGTAGAAAAGCTTGGCCTGCTCCAGGCGGTCCTCCCGGCTGAAGGCAGCACACTCATCCTGGGACATGGCATAGAGGGACTGCAGCGGGGTGGCATACTCCACTGCGCAGTGCCAGAGCTGCAGGGATGGAAGAAAAAGACCTGGGGGCAGGAGGACAGAGCACCTGGCAAAGGGCTGCTGGGGGACCCTGGTGCTGGGCAGAGCCCTCGAGACCCCTCAGCAGCTCCTTGGCCTGCCCTGCACTGGTGCTGTGTGCTGGATCACCAGGACAGGGACACCAGTTCTGGCCCCAGTGTCTCCCTGCCCCGTGTCGA
>NW_009633369.1:9103-13467 GCF_000690535.1 Cariama cristata | reverse complement strand
AACTGGCCTGGCAGGTAGGCAGGGACAGCTGTGCCCCGTGCGCTGGGTGGGCTCAGGGAGCTCCCTCCCTCCTGCGGGGCCCTGGGGTGCAGCCACTGGCTTTGTCAGTGCTCCCAAGCTGCAGACTGGGGGGTGATTTCCCCACAGATTTTGGTTGCCTATGGAGACACCCCTTGTCCGTGTCTGATCACACCTTCTTGGTCGCTTTTCTGCTAGACAAGCGGAAGTCTGAGCATCCTAATGGAGAGTAGGAGAACAGAGAAGATGGTAAACACTGGCAAGGTGAATGCACAGCTAGAAGGCAGCTGATCAAACAAATAAGGAGAGATTTGTTAAGGCCATAAAAATTCCAGGGAGGCACAGGGTTACCAGTAAGTCTTATACTGGGCAAACTGGAAAGTTTATTAAAGTGAATTAGAAGGAAGATGGACAAGATCCCTGGGCAAATGCAGAGTAGCAGGAAGAGCTACCGGCTTTGGCAGGCAGTTGCCACAGTGACCCCCGGAGCCAGTCAAGGGTGGGAGCTAGCACTGCTGCCATGCACGTGTTCACTGGCAACTGGGCAGCAAGCGGAGGGACAGATTTTACTGACAACACACCGTGGGTCAGGGCAGGTCCAGGCTGCAGAGCTGCTGGAGCTCACTTGGTGCCAAGTGACTCAGCAGAGACTGGCAGATGAAACGCAGCATCAGTGCGTGCATCGTAGTGGGAAAAACCTGACACTGACTGTAAATCCCCAGGAACAGGGCCAGGAAAGAGGCTCTGGATTCCCTGCAGACAGGGCTTTAAAAGCAGCAGCTCAGTGCTCAGCCAGCATCAAAAGGCAAATTAGGGGGACCCTGGTGAGAAGCATCGCTCTGCCGACTCCTTCATCCACAGCCATGTCAGCAGGACCAGTGTGTTGCCTCCTCTAAGGGTGCAAGGGCAGAGGCCCATCTGCCTGAAGATGTGGAAGGAGATGAGCACAATGCGAGATGGAGGGATTCAGCGCTCGTCAGCCTGGAAGAGAGGTGACTGGGGGAATGGGAGAGAGTCAAATTGTATAATGACTCACACAGACATTTTCAAGCACCTCTTCACAATAAAAGGAAATACTCATTCGTCTTATGGGAAGTGATGCTCTGTACCCCACATCTGCTTTTTCTGCTCAGTTTTCTGCTGTTTTCTGGACTTAAATCAACCCCAGGAGGAGTTAAGTAATCCCAACATCCCTGCAAGGGCTGAGCCTCTGAGGAGGCAGCCAGGAGGAACGGGGAGATGGGCAGCATGAACAGGACCTCTGCACCTCACAGAAGCCTGCTGAAAGCTGGGAGTGTCTAATAGGAGAGGAGACACTGTCCTGCCCTTATGGCCACTTCTGGGCTGGGATCTGAGGCCAGGAAGACCTTTGGGCTGGTGCATGCTGACTGTTCTCCCGTCACTGTGCTCAGTATACCTTCTTGTCTTCATCCTTGATTGCGTAGAGGCTGTGTTTGTAGACCCTTTTTTTGGTGCCAGCTCGGGTCAGGGTGGTTTCAGTGAGGTCTGTCAGGTACTGGATATTGCTGTCAGCTTTCTCCAGGTCATCATAGACATCACAGCTCAGAGGGACCAAGATGTGGAGCTTCCAGGTCTCCCTGCATGCCAGCCTGTTGGGGTTGGCTCTGATGAATTCCTCCATCGACTTTTTCACCCCTGGTGGAAGAACAGCATCGGGCAGAGGTGCCTGGCGTGAGTACAGCTGCTTTTTACCTTGCTCCCCATTTCCCTGCTAACACTGTAAAAGTGGGAGAGTTGTTATTAGGAGCTACTTGTATCTGTAGGCATGATAATGCAGGGAAACAGCTACGTACGTGGCAGGACTATTCTGAGGTACCCAACGTAATAAGACCAGGCAAGTCCATGAGCGACATTCTGCTTGGACCTCTCAGACATCTCAGATATTTCCACTGCTGAGGGCTTCTGTGAAAGGAAGACAGACCAGTGGTGATGAAAGCAGTGACTTGGGCTCTTCTGCAACAGTCAGTTCTCTACAGGGATTGGAGAGCAGCTGCCTTCTCCAAAGAGATCTGGAGAGTGAGTGACCCTGCTGCCCCCTTCCACC
Organism: Cariama cristata; assembly: GCF_000690535.1. Taxonomy (NCBI): domain Eukaryota; kingdom Metazoa; phylum Chordata; class Aves; order Cariamiformes; family Cariamidae; genus Cariama; species Cariama cristata. The sequence continues at coordinate 11,384 of NW_009633369.1, read as the reverse complement.
ACCACATTGGGCAGTGGGACCAAAAGCCCTCGACAGCCAACACAGCCCCTGCAGATGAGGAAGCTGATGCTGGGGCAAGCCAGGCACTTTTCTGGCTTCACCCTCCATTGGGATCATGTGTCCCAGTTCAACTTGTGCATCTGCCCAGTGCTTCCAGTACGCGGGAGGAGATATCCCAGTGCCTGGTGGGATTTCCAGGGCCATCAATGGCCCCTGCCAGCTCTGTGTGTTCATTTAGGTGGAACTGGGTTTACAGTCCCCATAGGCACCTGATGGCAGCCCTCCCCAAAGCACCTTTCTGTAGCCTGTGTGACCCCTCTCCCCTTCCAGCTCTGCTAGGGTAAAGCAAAGCCTTCCCAATGCTGCAGAGGTACCCGGAGCTTGGCTTTGCTGCCCACAGCCACCTGATAATTAACCCTTTGGAGACCACACAGGCTACCCTTTCCCCTCAGGCACCAGCTTGACTGACAGATTTAAAAATACCCCTGTTTTTTGTGTCAGCGGGGCTCTGCCAGTGCCCCGGGGCAGCTGTGCTTATGAAAAGGTGGCCTGGCGCTCCTGCAGACTGCGTGGCAGTATGGGGCCAAGGAGATCAGCTCTTCAGGGCTGAGCTAACGAGAGCATTTCTCCTGCTGCAGGGCAGTGTGAGGGTGGGCTGTACGTGCAGAGGGGCCACACAGAGCCGGGCCACGTGCCCCCACGACTGCTCAGAGCTGAAGTCTTCCCCGGGAAGCTGGCCAGGCTAGAGGTTTGATGGTGCCTTACGTGGAGCCCCAGAGCGAGGATGAGGAGCTGGCACAGGCTGGCCAGGCTGAGGCGGAGGATGAGCGGCTGCCCATGTCCATCAAGAAGAGCCACGTAGGCTGAGCCACAGATGAGCAGCATGGGCCCGTGCCAGCACAGGGGGAAACAGGCTCTCAGGGCCCTCCAGAAGCTGCCGTGGTGCCTGGGTGGGAGAGAGGGATAGGAGACAGACTGGTGGCCACCTGCCGGCCATCTGCAGCTCATGGGGCACTGGCATGGGGATGCTCCCACCTCCCTGCCAGTGCTGCTGAGCTTCTAGAGCAGTACAGAGGCAGGGAGCCTTGTGGGACCCTGCTCAGTGCATCCTGGGTCCCCCCAGCAAAGAGAGGGCTTGGGTCTCTTGCAGCACCCGTGGGTCTCAGATGCAATGTCATAAAATCATAGAATCATAGAAAGGTTTGGGTTGGAAGGGATGTTAAAGACCGTCTAGTTCCAAACCCCCTGCCATGGACAGGGACACCTCCCACCAGACCAGGTTGCTCACAACCCCATCCACCCTGGCCTTGAACACTTTTTGAACCCTTCCGGGTATGGGGCAGCCACAGCTTCTCTGGGCAACCTCTGCCACTGCCTCACCACCCTCACCTTGAAGAATTTCTTCCTGATATCTCATCTAAATCTTCCCTCTTCCAGTTTAAAGCCATTACCCTTTGTCTTATCATTACATGCACTTGTAAAAAGTCCCTCCCCAGATTTCTTGTAGGCCCTTTTAGGTACTGGAAGGATGCTATAAGGTCTCTCCGGAGTCTTCTCCAGAAAAGGCTGGACAGCAGAAGTGAAAGAGACAGAAATACCACGAGTATTTCACTTGCTCTTTCACTTGCTGCCCTGGGCAGCAAGGGGAGACTAACTCCAACAGTCCTGTGCCCTCCAGCAGTGAATGGTGGTGAAAGGCTAGGGGCCGAGATCTGTTCCCCAGGGAAAGGGCACACTAGGGAGCTACCACGGAGAGGAGAAGGAGAGTTCCATAGACATATGAGGGAGCTGGGCAGGCAGGAGACAGGGAGAGGAGGAGAGGGAGGAAGAGATGAGAGAGACAGGAAGGTGATGGAGAGCAGTGTGTGCTGCTGGGGCAGAGGAGAGCATTGTCACAGAGAGCATGCGTGGGCATAGAGACAAGGAGCAGATCCCCCCACAACACCCAGAGGCTGTTATGCCCTTGTCCCTAGGGTGGTCCCAGGAGCCTGCTGGGAGACAGCCACCCCCATGCTGGCTCACCTGGATTGGAGGTGGAAGATCTCCTCTGCCAGGTAGCAGATGCCCTTGAGCAGTGCCCCGATCTGCAGGGCCCCAAAGTGGAAAGCGAGGCTGCGAGCGGTGGGCACAAGGGGCTCCCCGGCGAGGTACAGTGCTGTGGCACACAGAGCCAGGAGCAGGTACACGGCACACTGCGTTCGCCCTCCTCGGGCTTTGGGGATGAGCAAGGTGGTGGGGTGGCTTGGCTGCCACAATTTCTGAGACATCTGCAGCAGAGAGG
>NW_009633369.1:0-9072 GCF_000690535.1 Cariama cristata | reverse complement strand
CCCGCAGCCACTGTTGTCCCCAGTGCCCACAGCAGCACTGTGGGGAGTGAAGAAGGGGGAAGAGCTGCGCATCCAGCGCTCACTGAGTGCCCCAAAGCATGCAACATGCTGTCCCTTTGTACACTGCTGAAACGCAGCCACTTCTGGGGAGCTTCCCTTGTGTGCTGCCCAGGCTACCTCGGGGCTGCCCCCCCATGCCCAAATGGGCTCAGCAAGACAGAGCCTGGCTGGCCACCCCACTCCCAAATCGATGCCAACCCTACACCAGCCCTCCCTGCCCCACAGCCATGGAGCCATCGCTCCTCTTGCTGCACTCACCGGAGCAGTTACCAGCGGCGAGACCGGCTGCTTCCTGGGTTTCCTGCACTGCAGTTATGGGCTCTTTGCTCCCACCTGGGCAGCAGTGGTTCTTTTTGGAGGCTGCTGCCGCAGGCAGAGACCCAGAACCTCTTCACTGTACAGGCTTCTGGTGCCACAGGTGGAGTGTTCACTTCCCAGCACCAAGAATGAAAATGAAAGGAGCTATCATGGCTGCAGGCAGCCTGTAGAAAGCATCAGAGCCCTCCCACACAGGGCACCCATGAGATTTCCCGGCCCACAGGAAATCCAGGCACTGGGCAGTGCTGGGTGGATGTGGCAGGTTTCAACATCTGTGAGTCTACACCTCTGGAAAGCCCCAACATATCTGTTAGGTCATTGTGGGGCTGAGCCAAGCTGGAATGAGGAAGGAAACCAGAATTTATTGAGATTGAATTTATTAAGTGCAGCAGGTTTCCAGGGGTGAAACAGAAGCAAATTCCTTCTAGCAGAGAGTGACTCACAGCACCGTGGATCCCCCCACCCCACGCAGCTTGGGGAGATGCTGGCTCAGGATGCAGTGCCCACGGGCACTGCCAACACATCAGGGGCTTCCTGTAGCTGGGCTCTTGCTGGCCAGTAAGGCTCTTGCTGGCCAGTAAGGTCTTCAAGCCTCTCAGGTCCTGGTCCTAGAGAGCACAGATGCAGAGCAGCCAAGGTACTCTACTCAAAGCTGCCTTTGAATCAGTTGTTACTGCTGAGGTTTGCCCTCAAGCCTCCCAGGTTGCTAGTCCTAGCAGCAGGGTGCGGCAGTGAGGTATTACCCATCCTGGAGGAAGACTGACATAGGGCACACGTACACAAGTCCATAGGACCAGGTGGGATGCACTTGAGGATGCTGAGGGAGATGGCCAATGCCATGGCAAGGCTCCTCTCTCATCTCTTTGGAAGATCATAGCAATCAGGAGGTTCCCGGTGAGGGGGAGAAGGCAAACATCATACTCAGCTTTGAGCAGGGGAAGAAGTAGGGCTTGGTGAACTACAGCCTGCCCAACCTCCCCTCTGTCCCTGGCATGGTGATGGACCAAATCCTCCCAGCAGTCACTGCCAAGCACCTGAAGGATGAGAAGGGAACAGCCAGCAGGGATTTACAAAGGGCACATCACACCTGACCAACCTGAGCACCTTCCGAGATGACTGGCCATATGGATGAGAGGAGAACCTTCACTTCGGCAAAGCTTTCAGCATGGTCTCCTACAGCCTCCATGTAGCCAAACTGGGTAGATACAGGCTGGGTAAGGGGGTGACTGTCCGCAATGTGCTCTGGGTCCAATTGCTTTCTGCCTAGGAATGCCTGTGGATATAGGGAGGCTGCCAAGAGACCATTGCAGTCCTCACAGACCCGCAGGCACCTTGCTGGGGGTCTCTACAGGCTGCAGCAGGCACACAGAACAAGGATCTTGATTCAGATGTGCCCACAGGTCACATTTAATTCAAGCATTTCCAAACCCAGAGAGTAGGAGGAAGGACTAGATGCCCAGAGAGACCGGCAGTGTGCTACTTACGCTTGTCTCAATGTTGTTGGAGTCTTGTTTCGGTGGTACCTGAGAAACCCAAGGAAACCCACTTTACAGGGCATCTGACCTGTGCTCCTAGTCTGGGGAGGGCTTGTGGATATAGCCAACGTGGTGTTCGCTTCTTCAACACAAAAGTTGGCTAAAACATGAAGAGAATCACCTCCTCCTCCTGCGCTGGGTTGTCCCTGCCAGCTAGGCTTCACTGACCACCTCCGGCTGGCTCTTGCGGTGCGGTGGAGAAGGCTGCCTGGCTCCCCAGCCCTCTTGTGTGCTCCTGAGCAGCTGGGTGGCTCTCCTGCCCATGGAGCCCGGCCTCCTGCTTTCGGTTCTACCTTCAGCATGCTAACACCCGTGGTATTTCTGTCACTCCTGCTCTGAGCCAGCCCTTGCCCCACAGCCCCAGACCTGCCTCGTACATAGCTGTTGCCAGGGTGCTAACTGCAATAAAAAAGCAGCATGGAAGAGCCAATTTGTCTGCCAGAGGCTGCAGAAGCAGACGACAAGGCTGGAGGGTGGTGAGGATTGGAGCAAAGAGGAATTGCATCTGCAGCTTGCAGGCCAGCTGCAGACAGGGACAAAATGAGAGCTCCCATGCTCTCAACCATGTCGCATCACTTCTGCATCACTTTGCTCTTAAACAATCCTCCCAGCCCCCCACCCAGCCTTTCCAGGCTCCCTGCCACGCTGTGGATGGGACTGTGCTTGTAGTGCACAGCTCAGAGCAGAGCTGTGGTGCCCGGTCCAAGAGCCAAGCCTAAACTCCAGGAATGAGACTTGAATGTCCCCAGCAGAGGCTGGACATCTGTGACATCTGAGCTTGCCTAGGAATGGAGAGCCCAGTGCTGCCCAGTGCCTCTGCACATCCAACAGGGAGCGGCAGCACCAAAACTGCCTGCTTTGTCCTCCCTGCCCTTCTGCTCTAGCCAACAATTTGCATTCCCAGATCGTGCCTCGATTGAAGCCCCCTCTTTCCGTGCTTCCTGTTACTCTGTCAAGTGGAGGGAACAAGAAGTCATGCATAACATCAAAAGATTTTACATGCATAAAAAAACCTGGCAAGTGACCTCCCCAGACCAGTGCCATGGCACTTCCAACCAGGCTAATGATGACACCTCTGGCTGAGATTTAGTTGGGCAAAGAAATTAACTCTCTGTAAAGCAGACTATAAAACACATCTACACTGCAGACCTCACTGAGATTAGTAGCTTCTCACCGTAGAGGTTTTTAAAACACCAGCGTGGCAGGCAGTGTAAACCCTTCATGCACCTTGTGCCATGGCCTGTTACTAACCACAGAGCAGCATGTGCTGGTGCTTACTGGATGCATAGGGCATCCTCACCTTCACCACGCCCTGTGTCTTAGGCCACACATTGTCCCAGGACAGTGTCCTGGCAATGCATCCTTGGGACACTCCTGATGCAGAGAAATCACAGCAAAACCACCTCATTATGTTATTGGAGATGTCCATGGTGACCTCTTGGATAACTGACTCATCAGCACCAAACTAGTTAGCACTAACCTCTCAGCCCAGCCTGGGCTTGCTGGTTTCTGCACTGCTGCTGTGCTGCTGTGAGTGGAGATGGGCCAGGGCCAGGGCAGCCCCATGGCTAGGTGTTACCTGGGTGCCTGTTCTTGGGCTCTGCAGCCTGCTCTGTCTCACCTTTCTGGGCACCCAAAGGACCCTACAGCATCCCTCTGAGCAGCTGCTCTATTTGTATACACTTGGGCAGAGATGTAGGAGCTTGTAGTCCAAACTCATTGTCAAAACCATCCATGGTTTAATCACTGTTCAAACGCAGCGAGAACTAAGCTGTCTGCTGAGCTGGCAAAGGTGCTTGCAATGGCAGGGCAAGACAACTTCCACCCTTGGGAGCACCCAAAAGAACTGAGCTGGTCCACGACACAACACAGGCCAGTTTCTAGAAGGTCCTTGGTGTACCGGTTGGGGCTGGGGAAGGGATCAGCCTCTCCTGAGATCTCAATGGCCACAGGCAGAGTGGACAGCTGTAGCCAGGACTTGGTTTAGACAGGGAAGGGTCTCGGTGAAATGCCTGAGACTTTGTAATAACCTGGAAAAAGAATGTAAAAATCCCGCAGTGATAGGAGGTAAGATCCTTCGCAGGCAGCCAGATGCTGTGGATTTGCTTGAAGTCTCCCTTGACCTCTGGAGACCCCCTGGCTGCTCTGCATGAGGTGCCTTAGGTATAAGGAGGATTAACCCAGGAGCTGGGCCTGGCCGCTGGCCCTATGCAAGGCTGAAGGCAGTTAGGAGCAGGTGCTGGATGCACGTGGCGTGTCCTCAACAAAAAGCCAGCGCAGGACCATGGTGCTTTCGCTGGTATCTCCTGGGTAAAGGACTGCTCTGGGCAAGCAGGCAGGCAGCAGGTGTAACAGAGCCTGCCCCTGCTGCAGGACTGGCACTGCAGCAGCGCTTGCTCACTCCCCTTATTTTTGCATCATGTGCTGTTGCCCTGCAAAATCTGGTAGAGCTGCTGGCTTCAGCCAAAAGGCAGGCTGCCCAGTGACAGCTTTACACTGGGAATGCCTGTGGGGACAGGGTTCAGATGCCAGGATGGTGTCAAAAGTGGCTTTGGTCCCTTGGCTAAGCGCCGCAGTTGGTTGTTTTAGTGCTGCAATTGTACCACCAGTGTACTCTCAAAGGTCCTGTGCACTGACAGGGCTTGCTTTATTGCCCACCCTAGCAAAAATAAAGTGCTCTGCAATATTCTGTGTTGCACTGGGCTGTGTGGACTGGATCAGTCTCTCTGATGCAGTGAGGAGCCATCCATGTGCTGGGTAAAATCTTGTGGAAGCAGGTGACCTGCTTCCTCCAGCTTCAAGACACATGTTGTCTCTCACTCATTTAGCAAAGCAGTTTCGTTGCAGGACAAAACAGGTGACAGACAGGGGAGCCAGGGAAGTGTCCTGGCCAAAGGATTTGGTAATTGCCTTGAGGAGAAGGACTTGGGGGTGTTGGTTGATGAGAAGCTCAACATGACCTGCTAATGTGTGCTGGCAGCCCAGAAAGCCAACCATATGCTGGGCTGCATCCAAACCATTGTGACCAGCAGGTCGAGGGAGGGGATTCTGCCCCTCTGCTCCGCTCTGGTGAGACCCCCATGCAGTACTGCCTTCAGCTCTGGGGTCGTCAGCACAAGAAGGACATGGACCTGTTGGAGCGAGTCCAGAGGAGGCCACGAAGATGATCCGAGGGTTGGAGCACCTCTGCTGTGAGGACAGGCTGAGAGAGTTGGGGTTGTTCAGCCTGGAGAAGAGAAGGCTCCGGGCAGACCTTAGAGCAGCCTTCCAGTACCTAAAGGGGCCGACAAGAAAGCTGGAGAGGCAGTTTTTACAAGGGCATGGAGTGATAGCGCAAAGGGCAACGGCTTGAAACTGGAAGAGGGAAGATTTAGATGAGATACAAGGAAGAAATTCTTACTGGTGAGGGTGGTGAGGCAGTGGCAGAGGTTGCCCAGAGAAGTTGTGGCTGCCCCATCCCTGGAAGTGTTCAAGGCCAGGTTGGATGGGGCTGTGAGCAACCTGGTCTGGTGGAAGGTGTACCTGTCCATGGCAGGGGCTTAGAACTAGATGGTCTTCAAGGTCCCTTCCAACCCAAACCATTCTATGATTATGTGATAATTGCATCCTCTGTCTCCAGATTATGCAGGGCCCTGATCTTTGCTTACAAAGTCCATATAGAGATGAGACACCTTTCCAGGGACGTGCCCAGCTTGCGAGATCCTTTGCCTTGCCCTGACCCCAGGTTGTGACTCCTCAGCAATGATGAATTTAAAATCCTGATGGCAGCATGGACCATGCCTCCATCCCCAGATCGTGAGACTGCTCTGGGTGATGCAAGTCCCTTATCCATTAAGGTTCTTCCCTTATCCATTAAGGCTCTTCCTTCCTTTGTGACACCAGAACTTGCTGCCTGAGTTTTTATCCATTTAATAAACATCAGTGGATCAATCTGTGATTTATGCAGTTTTCTTTTGATCCCCTGTAAACTATCAGCATCTCCAGTATCCTGTGGCACTGAGTCCCCAATTACACGTTGGGTGGAGAAGTAATTTTTGGTTGTTTTGAAGCTGTCACAGGCTAGCGTTGTTTGAAGTGCCACAGTTCTTGTGCTGGGAGAGACCTGAACAACCAGCCCTTTCTTCCTCCCCAGATCACTGATGGCTTCAGACCTCAGCCATCTCTTTCCCAGCCTGAAGCATCTCAGATACGCAGTTGTTCTTTGAAAAGAAGCTGTTTTCTACTTGATTGTGCTGGTCAAAATGCTTTGAATAGCTCCTCCAGGTCCCTTCCAGGTCTGACTCTTCCAGGTCACATGTGTTAAGCTGCCCAGGTCTCAGCACAGATCCCTGGAGGGGCTCCTGCTGGGACCCCTCTGCTTACACACACGTGTACTCTTGCCCTTTGTCCTCTAACAGTCATGTACTTTCCTGCCCTTTGTCGCCAGCCACCCTGGCATCGAGACTGAGGAAAGGGAAGTGGCTGGCTGTGTCTGCTCTGGCCTCCCACCACATGTCCCCTGGGGACCCGACCAGGCTGAGATGACACCAAGTGAAACTGCAACGGAACAAATGGCTCTGTATGCACACACCTTTTGGTTGCTTTTGTTTGTTTTCTTTTTACAGGTATCTTCCAGCCTGCAGGACAGGCAAAGCTGGCTTTGGGGATGGAGCCACTGAAAGCTTGCGGACAGCGGATGGTTGGTCAGTGCTGCAGTCTTAGGGACCCCTGGGAAGCTGCTCTTGCCCTAACGCATCCTGACTCCCACCTCTGCAGCAAGGGAGGGCACAGTCTTTGCAAAGACAAGATCCCATGACTGGGGAGCCACAAGAGCGAACAGAGCATCTTCTGAATCGGGTGTGAGACCTCGAGCAAAACAGTGCTCCTCACCTGAACCTGCTTTTCAATGACGATGTTCCCCCTTCCTCTGCAGCAGCGGATTTGCAGCTTTGCTGGGATTGTCCTGTGCAACAAGGCGACACAGAAATGCCAAGTAAGGCCAGATGCCCCTGCGGCAGTGCTATAAAGGTGCAGAAGAAGACCTGGCAGCTCACCCTAGAAGACTGCTGTTCACACAGCTGAGGAGGATGAAAGGAGGATAAAACAACTTGGGGATGAAGACAGAAGGTGAGCCTGCAGTACGGAGGGAGATTGTGTCTCTGAAAAAAGTGCTTTGGGGAATTGAAAGTGGCAGGGAACAGCATGGGAACTGTGCTTGCAGCTCCCAGGGATCTTCTCTGTGAGCTCCCATGCAGAAGAAGCTCCACGGCAGGGAGATGCTGTACGGAGGTGACGAAGTGCAGGGGTGGGTGGGGACCTCCAGCACAGCAGTGCCCAAGCAGCACTGGGAGGGCAGTGGGCATGCAGCAGCGCTGAGCAGGGCAACCCATGGAGTCGGAGCAGGGGGCAATGGCTGGGTGGAAAATGGAGCCAGAACCTGACTGCCAGAGAGGGGTGCCAGGCTTTCTTTTCCCATGCGAGCAGGTGTAATGACATATGTGAATATCCTATTTCTTTCGTTGTTCCTCCTCTCTCAACCACTTACAGGAAATTTATTGTTGTCTTCTTGATCAGGACATGCATCCAAGGGAGATTTATTGGTGCTCTCAAGCCCAGAGAGGAGAAATTTATAGGAGCCTGTCCCTGCAGCACAGACAGGTAGACCCAGGGCATAACATGGAAGTCTCTGATTTACTATGGAAATGATGGAGATACAAGTAGGCTGACTAGCATGGCTGGGATACTCACTCAAATACCCATGGAAGTCCAAAGTGCCCAGGAGGTTTTTAGCAAGCTGGGAACATGGGAATGAACAATTTAGGGCCTGCCTACAGCTGTCAGCACTGCTTGGATTTCTGCCTGAAAAACTTCTGTTGTTTCTCTTCCACTATGTTTAACCATTCCATGACTGCCCTGTCGTTGTCCTCAATATCTCGTGGAGACCTCTACAATGCTGGCTGAGCTCAGCAGCTTCCCAGCCTGGGACAGAGCTAGAAGATCTGGGTCTACCTCCCTTCTTTTATTTTCTGCCGCTGATGCCCATCCCTGGCATCTTGATGCCAGGCATCTCCTGCTGAGATTGGCATGGCCGCAAGCTTGAAGCGGGGCAAGACTCTGGGATCATTTGCTCCAGAAACATGCACCTCGAGGCGGGGAGTTGGAGAGGATGAGTCTGATCTTGAGTGATGAGGAAGATTTTGACCATCTTGGTCAAGCAAAGTCTCGGTATTCAAGTTCGTGTCCTGCATCCCACGTGGTGGCGGCGGCAAGCTAAGGTCCCCAGTGTGTCCCCCATGCTCATAGTTGTTTGTGGAGCTGTGCTGTGAGCTACACTGACATTTGCACCAAACCATTGCACAAAAGAAAAAACGGAGTTTGAGAGAAGACAGGGTGAAGAAGAAAACCACATCAGCAAAACAGTAAGATAAGCTTTTGGAATCTGTAAAACCTGGCAATATTTTTTTCAGGTTTGGATCTTTTTATGCTGAAATTTCAATTGATACCTTTTTTCCTTGTAGAAAAATCCATTAAGTTTAAAATAAAAAAAACCCGCCCCTGCTCCTGCTTTATTTAAAGAATAAAAGTTTTCGCAGTTTCTTGGACTAACTTAGTTTTAAACACATTTAACTTTAAAAGTTATTTCTGTTAGGTTTTAAAATTGTGACAATCCTGGATTTGATTTATTCAGTAGAGGGCAAAGGACTCTAGAAATGGAAAATCACTTTGGAGCAGGGGCATGTGTCACCATGGGACCCTCCAATTTGTTTGGTCAGTGCTGGACTTCTGCTGCTGGCGTCCCTCTGCAAATCCAGCCCTGCTACACACCTCTGCAGCAGAGAAAAATGCTGGATCTGTGTGAGGAGCTCTGGCAGCTACTTTGAGCATTCAGACAGAATCAGAGAATGGTTGGGGTTGGAAGGGACCTCTGGAGATCATCCAGTCCAACCCCCCTGCCAAGGCATGTTCACCTGCAGCAAGTTGCACAGGATCACATCCAGGTGGGTTTTGAATATCTCCAGAAAAAGAGGCTCCATAACCTCTCCGGGCAGCCTGTGCCAGTGCTCAGCCACCCTCAAAGTAGAAAAGTTCTTCCTCATGTTCAGGTGGAACTTCCTGAGTTTCAGTTTGCACCCACTGCCCCTTAACCTGTCTGTGGGCACCACTGAAAAGAGTCTGGCCC
>NW_009633368.1:0-2847 GCF_000690535.1 Cariama cristata | reverse complement strand
GAGGGCTGGCTGGGGGCTCCCGCTGCGGGCTCCGCGGCCTGGGGGTGCGTCTGCCTGCGGGGGCTCTGCGTAAAGCCTAAAATAAGAATATTGGGTAACGGGAACTGGCTTTGGCATATATGGTGGATTGTCACTGGGGTTTTTTCATGTCCCAGGGAGCCATTTCTGGAAGCAAAATAATGAAATTTTGAATTTTAGCACGGCTCTGCTATTCAGGGAATCAAATGCTCCAAACATTCACCCCACGAATGTGATGGGAAAGCATGAAAAAGGCTGGCGTGATACGTAAAAGCAACAGATACAAAGGTCCCGCTTCTCATTTAAGGCGCTTATTGTGGGAGGTATGATTTATACCGGCTTAAAGCTTCCCTGCGGAACAATGTCATATAAGTGAAAACAGCCCTGGCTCAGCCTGCTTAGTCCTGCCTGGCTGAACGTAAGGTGTGCGTGCTCTCTGCAAGGAAACCACCGGCATTTCCAGGAACCCCAGGGATTTGCAGTCCCTCCCTGTCGGGCATTTTAAAATGGAACCGGGGGGAAAAAAAAAATCTAGCTCTAGACTTAACTCCCTAATCATTCCTACTCTTCTGAGTGGCAAGATGGTGATTTTTAACTCTTGTAAGTCACCTAGCCTTTCCTGATGGCACCGTAATTAATAAACTAGAGCGCTGGCATGCATTCTTTGTACCGTGAGACCGGCGATGATGGTGACTCGTTAAGGTGTGATGGGGGTCTATTTTACTCGTGCCAGTGCAACAGTTACGGAAGCTACCTGGCATCTGCCATAGGCTGGGAATACAAATCCCAGCGGTGAAAGCGCGATGTGCTGGGCTCTGGAGCAGTTTCTTGATGGGAGTTGCGGCACCTCATCTCTGGGAAACGTCAGAAAGTAGGTTGGACGAGGCCCGGGGGATATGTAGTGCTATTTTCAAGCACTTCGTTCTGTCTAGTTGAAATGTCTTTAGTAGAAATGGCTGCAGATCTTCCATTGAACTTTCTCTCCTCCCTTTAAGTAGCAAATTACCCTTTTTTACCAATGAAAATGTTTTCCTTTAAAAATAAATAGTTGGTAAGTATCAAGCTGTAAAGAAAGTGAAAGAAAAAAAATTCTGGAATTGAGGTCTGTTTGTTGTCTCTGGTTTGGAAGATAAAAAGCCTGCATAATTTACCTGTGTGTGGGTGAAAGTAAAAAAATCTGTTTCCAAAATTGCTATGGGAAATCCCGAGCGGGTTTGGATCAGCTTTGCCTGTCCAACGTGACTTTCACCGTTTTCCTTGAGAAACAGCTCTCAGCTTGTGGCAGGAACGTCAGAGGTATCGTGTCCGGGGCAGAGCACCTCGTTTTGTCGAGACATGAAACTCCGCTCAGCACTGAGGACACGGAGGCAGGCAGGGGCAGGAGCTGCCTTCGCAGGCGAGCGGGCACATCGCTGGTAACGGTCACGCTGCTGCCCGAGAGCAGCGATGGGGACATCTCTCCTGGGGCTCCTCTGTCCCTTGCCACCGGCGCCCGGGGGGCTGACCGGGTGTTGCGGCGCCTCCCCCCCCCCACGGCGCCCACGGGCGAAGGGAGTGACGTTGCCGTCCCACTCCGCGGCCGTTAGACAGCTCGGTGTCACAGGTAATGATGCCAGAGCCAAGAGCTATTAACGGAGCATTTTGAGCCTTTGGTTCGGTGCGTGCCTTTGGTCGTTTCACACAGCAGGATCACTTGGGAGGCGTTGGGAGTTAATAAGGATTAGCTGCTGCTGCTGGCTGACTTAATAACGCTTTACAGGGCCACCGCATCTCCCAGCTAGTAACGCCAAAGCTCCCCGTGTCGAGGGCTTCAAAGCACCCAGCAAGTGCTGACGACCATGTTTCTACCCAGCCAAGCAAGGCAGGAACCTTCAGCCTGTGCCAGAGACACGAGAGCCGAAGCGCAGCGACCGGGGCTGTCACTCCCGGGGGTGCCAAGAAGCACCAGCTCCCCAGCCCCGGCCTCGCGAGCGTGGCCCCCAGAAGGGTGGCTGTACTGCAGCAAGTAGGGGTGGGCTTGGCAGCGACCCTGCCCTGATCCCTGCCTTGCTGCTGTAGCTGTGACTTTTCTTTTCCAGACTAGTTCTAACTTGCCAAGGCAACTGGTGGTGGAAGCCTTCATAGTGACCGTGTACTCTGTCGCTTTGAGGAGTTACGTATGAGGTTACAACTCCAGAAAACAATGTCATTCATAATAAAAGCCAAGAGTAAGTGATAGCCCTCTTTAGCTTGAAGGATGCTCTGTGCCCTTGTGCTTCTGACAGTTGTATATATAGACACACAGAGAGCTGGAGAGGAGGCAGCCATCAGCTGAACAGTGATTTTTGCCCCTTTTCAAAGGTGACACCCGCAGCCTGAGCTGGCCCCTTCTCCCCGCAGAGCTGTGCCTGAACGGCTGTCTCTGGATTTGGAGACTGAACATCCAAGGGGCCTCGCTCCACCACCGAGAGCTTTCCAGGAACAAGGTTCCCTTGCTGACTATCCAAGATTTTGAGCACAGGGCTTCCAGGCCTCTCCCTGGCATGCTGGGACAGCCCTCCGCAGGGCACTTGGGACCAGGTCTTTAGCTTTAAAAAGCCACTTTTAGTATCTTAACCCTCAACTGCAATTTTACTCAAGAGAGACTTTGCTGGTAAACTGCTGCATAGTTTCTGGGCTGCTGAGCAGAAGCAGTTCACGGGAGTCCACGGGGGTGCGAGCCACGAAGATGAACACGAACATGGGGAGATATTCACCAGCAATAGGCGGGCACGCTCCAGAACGGGCCTTGGAGAGCTGCTCCCTGCAGAGGCAGCTTCCCTGCGGTGCTCGGCCACCCCCTGCCCGCTC
>NW_009633367.1:0-2514 GCF_000690535.1 Cariama cristata | reverse complement strand
CAGTTGCATGAGGGTTGAATGAAGTGGGTGCTCCCTGGGTACTCCACCAAGTGAAAATGCTGATTTTTTTTGTTTTGGTTTGGTTTGGTTTTTTGTCCCACTGAAGTTAAGAGACTTGCTCCATATTTTTACTAATTTTGTATTGTATTTAGAGTCATTTGGGTTTGCACAGATTGTATGTGTTCTTGCCACTGGCTTTCCGCTTTAATTTCTACAAAACATAATGAGATTTATAGTGTGAAATCAGGTAGTCTGTTAAAACGGTACTATTCAGTGTGTATTCATCTTAATTTAAGCTGAAGCTATCAAATTACTAGTTGTAAAAGTAGAATATGCAGCAGAATTGTATTCTATTAGAAAAAGAACTTGGGACTTAAAGGGAAGGGATTAATACTGCCTGTGTAGAAAGCAGGAGCAAAGGAAGACACACCTTGATGTCTGGCCACTGAGCTGGATGCTTTAGGATGCAGAATAACGTGGAACCCTTGATTCACTGGAAGCGAGGGTTGACCAGTAAGCTGAAGCCTCAGAGCTTCCTGTTACCATCTCTTAAAAACCGCCTTTTGACATCCCTTTAATTTACAGTTGATTTAATTGTTACTGTGAGGTGGGGGAAATCCTGTGTAACTTGTCTTACCGTTTTGAGTGGTATGAAACGGTGGTGTTTATCAGTACTTGTCCCCATTTCTCATTTATAAGCAAGAGCCTCTAAATTTCACCTCGTAGCCTTTGAATATGAGTCTCTTTTTTAGCACTTCAGTGAGTGAAGACTGAGATTAAAATTTCCTTGCCCAAGTGTGGTGATGGTTTCTCCATCTCGTTCTTGCAACTATTTTCGTGAATGCCATGCTAATATCCTTAGTTCCAGTTCTTTGTGCACTTCAGTCACTTGACAGAAAGATGAAATGGAGCTGTTTGTGCCAGAAAAGCGCTCGGCCTGTGGCTGTTCACTGCTTACTGTTTAGGCACTGAGCCCTCTTTTGTGACTCCTTATAGGTCCAGAGCTGACTTCAAGTCTTAAGAATGAAATTTGCTAAAAGAATTAGCCAGTGGCTGTATACATTTATGCTTAAAATAAGCAGAACTTTTAGGAGACACTGAAATGCAGGAAACTTTTCCACCAGACACGAGAGGCTCATATAACACGCGTGGGATTTGCCAGCCTTTCCTTGCTAAAAATTCTTTTAAAAAGGCTTTGAGGCATCACCACCTGTACAAACAGTTCACCAGTTGTGTGCCGCCTTTCTTGTACACACAGGTGTGTTCATGTTTGCACGTGTGGAAACCCCCAGGATCGCACGGCCGTGCAGCTTTTGCTTTGTAACTAATCCATGTGTGCTTTTGTTTTGAAGGATGTGTATGTTTTTCTAAGTAGATGAAGAGATGTTGGTTGACATGGCTGTTGCCTATTTTCATTTGGTCTGCCAATGAGTGTTAAAAGACCTTTTTTAAAAGAAAGGAAAAAAAATGTTATTTGGAGAAAAGAAGGTATTTTGTTTTAGGTTTTAAGTGTTGCTGTTTACATGTTTCTTTAGCAAACATGGAACAAAACAATGAAGCACAGTAGGGAGAAGTCTGAGGAGGTTTAATATTTAATTTTTTGGAGCCATGGTTTCCTCACCTGGCCATTTGGATCCATCCTTAATGAGAGAAGGATACCGGGGCATTGGAGTAGCCTGCTCAGTGGGGGTGGTGTTTGGTTCTCACGGTCTTTAACTGCCTTGACCTTTGCAGTTTACCAGCTGAAAGCGAGATTCCAGCTGCAAATGTGGTCACAGCAGCGTGTGGGAGGCCAGCACACAGTTCCCTGGGCCTTGTCCCTGAACCTTGCAATCTCTGTCCCCTTGTGTGGCTGCTGTAACCTGCTTTAACAGCAAGGATTTTGTCTTAAGGATCTTCAGTTTCTCCCAGCTATGACAGCCACTCTGGTAGGACAAGTCTGTTATATGCTGTACTTTTGTCGGCAAAGTCTATTATTAATCCTTATCCAAATGTTTTCATTCCAAGTGCTTGCCTTCACTGAATGGTATTATTAAGAAAAAGCCGTGGGCCTTATTCCTCCGGGTTGGCTCTGCTGTGCTGACAAGGGTTCCAGCTGATTGTCTTGGGTTTGGCTACCAGATTTGTCTTGAGACTACTTGCTAACTAATTTTGATTGCAATTATTAACACTAAGGGTTCTTTTTTCTCATTGCCTTTCTCTTTGGAAGTGAACTCCAAATTAGAGAGCTAGGGAAGATCAGTCTGTGTCTTGGAGGTGAGATGACATGAGAAATGTATACTGTTCCAATACCTTAATTTGCTTATAGCTACTAGGTGTTTGTTGGGGACATCTTTAAACTAGAAGCGGTATTGAACGTATGCTGAAGTGCAGGACAGTGTTCTCTCGCTTGATTTTTATTGAAGCTCCAGACTGTAAGCGTTGACTGTTAATGTCAACATGTACTTCCGGGGACATGAGGGCTTTGGAAGTGAGTGGTCTTTGGAATGGGGGGCTGGGTTGGAAGAGCCTGTT
>NW_009633366.1:1481-1799 GCF_000690535.1 Cariama cristata | reverse complement strand
GGGGACACGCACAAGGCTCTGTTCCTCAGTGACCAAATCCACTGAATTCAAGGACAATCAGAGTCGAAGAAGCTGCTTTTTTTAAAAAAAAATTATTTATTTATTCTATTATTACAGCTCGTTAATAAAAAATTATGCACACCCAGCTTTGAAGTGGAGCGAACCGCCCTAAACGGTTAAATAAATCCCAATTAAATGCTGAGAATCCTGCCCTTCTCCCCGGCGAAGGACTGGAGTTGAGGTCAGCTCTTCCCTTTCCTTAATCTGTGAATTTTTACCTTGATAGCAATTTTCCCTGGGCTGCCAGCTGGTTGGTAA
>NW_009633366.1:1218-1421 GCF_000690535.1 Cariama cristata | reverse complement strand
TCGTTGTGTTATTTATACGCCGGTGATGCGGTACCCAAGGCCATCAGACGAGGTGATGCTCCGGTACCCACCGCACCCCAGGGTGGAGGATAAACCCACAGCGGGTGCCATGGGAGCAGCGGGGCCGGTTGCTTTGGGCATCGGCCCATGGCTTGTTTAACGTCCTCGTCTGTCACCGCGAGCGCCCGGGACGCGATCCAGCG
>NW_009633366.1:690-1118 GCF_000690535.1 Cariama cristata | reverse complement strand
CATCCCACCGTTGTGTGTCCCCAACCCCAGTTCACTTTGTCCCCAAAGGGATGTCTGTGCTGGGGAGGGGGGGTGCTCAGCACCTCTGTGGGTTCATCACATCGGGAAAGCTCCCAGCTTTGGCCTCGAGAACCTGAGGCCGGATCCTGCATCCCCCTGCCCGGGGAAGCCTTCGGCCTCACTGCCGCCCAGGGCTTTGCTCCGATCGATCGATGCTCCAGCCTCTCTTAACACCTCGCAGGGATCGATGGACAAGGCAGGGAATTGCCTGCACCGGAGGGACATGGCTAATCCCCCTGGCAGGGCTCTGCCCGCCGCCGCTCGCCTTAACCCTGCCCGTGCCGTGGCCATCGCCAGGCTCTCCGGCAGCATCACCCACCCGGTGCCCATCACCGTGGCCTCTGGGCACCGCCCCAGGGCCGCATCCC
>NW_009633366.1:0-651 GCF_000690535.1 Cariama cristata | reverse complement strand
CTCTCCTCCAGCTGCAAAGAGCGCCGACAACCACCGAGAAAACACCAAAATCCACCGAAATCTCCCCAAAACTGGAGCTTGCTGGTGGCACCGGGGCCATTTCCCTGACCGCAGGGACACCGCCGCCTGGCGCTGACCTCCCCCGGCCACATCCCCACACTCCGCTTCTACGGAGCAGTTTCTTCACTAAAAGGCAATTTGGCACCTTAAAATCACTCTCTGCAAACGGGTGCTGGGGTGCCCACGCTCCCACGGGGCTCCTGGGTGGGTGCACATCCCCGGTGGGGTCTGGGGGGGCTGGGAAAGGGCTCTCAGGCTGCGAGGATGGTCCTATCCTGCACTGCCCATGTGGCTGGAGCACCGGAGCATCCTTAAACGGGAGTAGGAACCGGCTCAGCTGGTGCCAGAGACCTGCAGAGCCCTGTCACAGCTCAGCACACGCATGAACGAGTCCGTCACAAGCGAGATCCAGGTCCCCGAGGGGCGGCACGGCCAGGGATGCTGGGGACGGTGATGGCCCGGCGAGGAGCTGGATCCCATCCTGGGAAGTCGGCTTTCGAGGAAAAGCGGCGCAGGGAGAGGGAAGAGGAGGCTGGAAAAGCTCCAAGATCAGCGGCGCTGATACGAAACCATAAATTATCCCTCCGGCTG
>NW_009633365.1:7253-7559 GCF_000690535.1 Cariama cristata | reverse complement strand
GGCCCCAGAAAGCCTCGCATGGGCTGTTTTGGGGTGGGGGGCAGGCAGCAGATAAAGCGGTACCTCGATGTCATCAGCCCTGGCCATCATATCCCCAAGAATTTCACTGCCTCGGGGACAGGAGCCATGCTCTGGCCAGTGCTGGGACAGGGGTGAACCCCCGTACCCCTCCAAGGGGACACCAGCAGCTGCTCCCAGGATCAGTCCCCCAGGGAGGGGGACGTGGGTACAGCCCATGCAGAGCCAGCCCACGTCCCTGGGGAGCCCAGATGGGGGCTCGGAGCCAGGACACCTCCCAGGGACACC
>NW_009633365.1:5441-7194 GCF_000690535.1 Cariama cristata | reverse complement strand
TGCCCTCCCCACGTCCTCTCTCCGGACACCAGGACCCGGCTGCCAGCAGTGGCATACAGAGCTGGGGGGGGTGTTGGGAGGGGTGCAGGGGGATCCCCCCAGCAGCACGCCAGCCCCCGGCAAGTTTGGCAACGCTTGGCACTGGGACAGCAGGTTGTGAAGTGTTCGGTCTGGGGGAGTGTGGTGGGGCAACCCAGGGCAGGGAGGAGGGCTGGGGTGATGCCATGGCATTGCCAAACCCCGCGGCGGCACCGCTACCGCAAGGAGGTGACGAGTTGGGGACAAAGGTGAGCCCTGCATTTGGGGAAGGAGCAGCCCAAGTAAGGCAGGGTGGGGGGCACCCACCCCCAGCCACGTCCCACACCCCAGAGTCGCGGCAGAGACCGAAGAGGGAGGCCACCCGTGGATGAAACTGCCTTTATTGAGAAAAATGGTCTGCTACAAATATGTCATTGATTTTATTCTTCAAAAAACAGTATGTCTCGATAAAAGTTCTAGTTATGCAAAAAATCACGGGTAACACACTGACGAGCACAGCCGGCGGCACGGCGGCATCCCCGGCACAGCCCGGCTGGCAGCGGGCAGAGCCGGAGCCGACACCGTGCGAAGCGGGGAATAGGCAGGAGCTGCCCGTTGCCCTCGCAGCCTGGGCCTTAAAGTGCTTTACAAAAGCAGCTGTTGCTGCCCCTGCTCTGGCGTTGAGGGGCAAAGAGGAAGAGGAGTAGAAAGAAGGAAGGAGAGGGAGAGGTCAATAGTGCTGTCCCAGAGGTGGGGAGCTCCCTGCTCCAGGATGCGAGGGTCCCCGCTGAGGAGGGGCCAGGGAAACCCTCCCGGGTCCCTTTCGGAAGAAGCCAGCGCTCTCGGTCCCACCAGGGACATCCCCCGGGCTGGACAGGTGCCGGCGATGCCGTGCTGGTAAGAGAAGCCCCCATCCCTCCTTGCTAGCCCGGCTTGAGGGAGGGGAGTGGAGCAGTTCACGCCCCTTCCCTGCCCCCTGCCCTCTGCCAGGGGAGCAGATGGTCTCTGCACGCTCCTTGTAGGGCACGGGGGAGCTCACACCCCCAAAAAACACCCAGTACTATTTAAATCAAAAGTAAAAAACAAGACGGTATTGCTAGACCAGAGCTGGAGCTGGAGCCAGGTCTCGGACAAACCACGAAAGGGCACTTCTCTGAGCAGGGACACGCAGAGGGATTGCTCTCCCAGCCCTCTTCTCTGCAAACCCTTGCTGGAAGGCGGCACAGCCGGTCTGCAGGTATCGGGCATCACCACCTCCCCACAGTTCCTTCACTGTGAGCCTTGGGCTGATCCCATCACCAGTGTGACCCCAAAGGGTGGCAGGGTCCCTGCACAAAGCTCCTCTCTCCGAGCCCCAGCCACGACCCTTCAGACGGGACACGGCCGCCCACTCAAGACCTGGCAGAGAAGATCTCCCTTCCACCCTCTCCCGGCCCAGCAGAGCAACCTTCACCAGCAGCAGGCAGGGCAGAGAGGAAGGGGACTGGGGGAGGACAGGTCACCAGGACACTACGGAGCATCTCTCAGATCAACATCTGCCCAGATGTGCCCTATCCCTAAGGAGACACCTGGGAAAGGGAGATGCAATCCTCTATTTCAGAGGGACAAGATGCTCAGCGGATCCTGCATGGGCAGACGTCCCTCCCGCACACCCACCGCCCAGACACAACCCAGCTGCTCCACGCCGGGTGCCAGCACACCACAACGAATCTTCCTGCTGGCAGGCAAGAAAACC